>NW_026696488.1:0-89842 GCF_030435755.1 Ochotona princeps
AGCGTGAAACCTCAGTTTCCTTGAGAGCTGCTTGGAAGCCTGATGGTGTGTGAAGTTAGTGAGCCAAATGGAGTTGTTCTCCCACAAGAACCACTCGGCTGATCCTTCTTCAATATGCCCTTCACCAACATGCAGTGTTTCCTTGATTGAATTAGCTCTCACACCAATATTTGCGTCTAGAGCCTTTGCATTGAGGGCTATCTGAAAACGGCTGTGGCGCTGAAGTTGCCTGTGAATGTGGAGTTGGTGGCATGTGAAACCCGCATGTGGAGCATTCGTTTGTGTGGGATGCTCTACCAGGTTCATTCCTAGATAATGCACTCAAAGGGCACTAAGCATAGAGTGTGAAAACTGAGTTTCCTTGAGAGCTGCTTGGAAGCCTGATGGTGTGTGAAGTTAGTGAGCCAAATGGAGTTGTTCTCCCACAAGAACCACTCGGCTGATCCTTCTTCAATATGCCCTTCACCAACATGCAGTGTTTCCTTGATTGAATTAGCTCTCACACCAATATTTGCATCTAGAGCCTTTGCATTGAGGGCTATCTGAAAACGGCTGTGGCGCTGAAGTTGCCTGTCAATGTGGAGTTGGTGGCATGTGAAACCCGCATGTGGAGCATTCGTTTATGTGGGATGCTCACCAAGCTTCTTTTCAGGCCTAGGCACTCAAAGGGCACTAAGCATAGAGTGTGAAAACTGAGTTTCCTTGAGAGCTGCTTGGAAGCCTGATGGTGTGTGAAGTTAGTGAGCCAAATGGAGTTGTTCTCCCACAAGAACCACTCGGCTGATCCTTCTTCAATATGCCCTTCACCAACATGCAGTGTTTCCTTGATTGAATTAGCTCTCACACCAATATTTGCGTCTAGAGCCTTTGCTTTGAGGGCTATCTGAAAACGGCTGTGGCGCTGAAGTTGCCTGTGAATGTGGAGTTGGTGGCATGTGAAACCCGCATGTGGAGCATTCGTTTGTGTGGGATGCTCTACCAGGTTCATTCCTAGATAATGCACTCAAAGGGCACTAAGCATAGAGTGTGAAAACTGAGTTTCCTTGAGAGCTGCTTGGAAGCCTGATGGTGTGTGAAGTTAGTGAGCCAAATGGAGTTGTTCTCCCACAAGAACCACTCGGCTGATCCTTCTTCAATATGCCCTTCACCAACATGCAGTGTTTCCTTGATTGAATTAGCTCTCACACCAATATTTGCGTCTAGAGCCTTTGCATTGAGGGCTATCTGAAAACGGCTGTGGCGCTGAAGTTGCCTGTCAATGTGGAGTTGGTGGCATGTGAAACCCGCATGTGGAGCATTCGTTTGTGTGGCTGACCAAGCTCTACCAGGTTCATTCCTAGATAATGCACTCAAAGGGCAGTAAACATAGAGCGTGAAAACTGAGTTTCCTTGAGAGCTGCTTGGAAGCCTGATGGTGTGTGAAGTTAGTGAGCCAAATGGAGTTGTTCTCCCACAAGAACCACTCGGCTGATCCTTCTTCAATATGCCCTTCACCAACATGCAGTGTTTCCTTGATTGAATTAGCTCTCACACCAATATTTGCGTCTAGAGCCTTTGCATTGAGGGCTATCTGAAAACGGCTGTGGCGCTGAAGTTGCCTGTGAATGTGGAGTTGGTGGCATGTGAAACCCGCATGTGGAGCATTCGTTTGTGTGGGATGCTCTACCAGGTTCATTTCATTCCTAGCCATACAAAGGGCACTAAGCATAGAGTGTGAAAACTGAGTTTCCTTGAGAGCTGCTTGGAAGCCTGATGGTGTGTGAAGTTAGTGAGCCAAATGGAGTTGTTCTCCCACAAGAACCACTCGGCTGATCCTTCTTCAATATGCCCTTCACCAGCATGCAGTGTTTCCTTGATTGAATTAGCTCTCACACAAATATTTGCGTCTAGAGCCTTTGCTTTGAGGGCTATCTGAAAACGGCTGTGGCGCTGAAGTTGCCTGTGAATGTGGAGTTGGTGGCATGTGAAACCCGCATGTGGAGCATTCGTTTGTGTGGCTGACCAAGCTCCACCAGGTTCATTCCTAGATAATGCACTCAAAGGGCACTAAACATAGAGCGTGAAAACTGAGTTTCCTTGAGAGCTGCTTGGAAGCCTGATGGTGTGTGAAGTTAGTGAGCCAAATGGAGTTGTTCTCCCACAAGAACCACTCAGCTGATCCTTCTTCAATATGCCCTTCACCAACATGCAGTGTTTCCTTGATTGAATTAGCTCTCACACCAATATTTGCGTCTAGAGCCTTTGCATTGAGGGCTATCTGAAAACGGCTGTGGCGCTGAAGTTGCCTGTGAATGTGGAGTTGGTGGCATGTGAAACCCGCATGTGGAGCATTCGTTTGTGTGGGATGCTCTACCAGGTTCATTTCAGTCCTAGCCATACAAAGAGCACTAAGCATAGAGTGTGAAAACTGAGTTTCCTTGAGAGCTGCTTGGAAGCCTGATGGTGTGTGAAGTTAGTGAGCCAAATGGAGTTGTTCTCCCACAAGAACCACTCGGCTGATCCTTCTTCAATATGCCCTTCACCAACATGCAGTGTTTCCTTGATTGAATTAGCTCTCACACTAATATTTGTGTCTAGAGCCTTTGCATTGAGGGCTATCTGAAAACGGCTGTGGCGCTGAAGTTGCCTGTGAATGTGGAGTTGGTGGCATGTGAAACCCGCATGTGGAGCATTCGTTTGTGTGGGATGCTCTACCAGGTTCATTCCTAGATAATGCACTCAAAGGGCACTAAGCATAGAGTGTGAAAACTGAGTTTCATGAGAGCTGCTTGGAAGCCTGATGGTGTGTGAAGTTAGTGAGCCAAATGGAGTTGTTCTCCCACAAGAACCACTCTCCTGATCCTTCTTCAATATGCCCTTCACCAACATGCAGTGTTTCCTTGATTGAATTAGCTCTCACACCAATATTTGCGTCTAGAGCCTTTACATTGAGGGCTATCTGAAAACGTCTGTGGCGCTGAAGTTGCCTGTGAATGTGGAGTTGGTGGCATGTGAAACCCGCATGTGGAGCATTCGTTTGTGTGGGATGCTCTACCAGGTTCATTCCTAGATAATGCACTCAAAGGGCACTAAGCATAGAGTGTGAAAACTGAGTTTCCTTGAGAGCTGCTTGGAAGCCTGATGGTGTGTGAAGTTAGTGAGCCAAATGGAGTTGTTCTCCCACAAGAACCACTCGGCTGATCCTTCTTCAATATGCCCTTCACCAACATGCAGTGTTTCCTTGATTGAATTAGCTCTCACACCAATATTTGCGTCTAGAGCCTTTGCATTGAGGGCTATCTGAAAACGGCTGTGGCGCTGAAGTTGCCTGTGAATGTGGAGTTGGTGGCATGTGAAACCCGCATGTGGAGCATTCGTTTGTGTGGGATGCACTACCAGGTTCATTCCTAGATAATGCACTCAAAGGGCACTAAGCATAGAGTGTGAAAACTGAGTTTCCTTGAGAGCTGCTTGGAAGCCTGATGGTGTGTGAAGTTAGTGAGCCAAATGGAGTTGTTCTCCCACAAGAACCACTCGGCTGATCCTTCTTCAATATGCCCTTCACCAACATGCAGTGTTTCCTTGATTGAATTAGCTCTCACACCAATATTTGCATCTAGAGCCTTTGCATTGAGGGCTATCTGAAAACGGCTGTGGCGCTGAAGTTGCCTGTCAATGTGGAGTTGGTGGCATGTGAAACCCGCATGTGGAGCATTCGTTTATGTGGGATGCTCACCAAGCTTCTTTTCAGTCCTAGGCACTCAAAGGGCACTAAGCATAGAGTGTGAAAACTGAGTTTCCTTGAGAGCTGCTTGGAAGCCTGATGGTGTGTGAAGTTAGTGAGCCAAATGGAGTTGTTCTCCCACAAGAACCACTCGGCTGATCCTTCTTCAATATGCCCTTCACCAACATGCAGTGTTTCCTTGATTGAATTAGCTCTCACACCAATATTTGCGTCTAGAGCCTTTGCATTGAGGGCTATCTGAAAACGGCTGTGGCGCTGAAGTTGCCTGTCAATGTGGAGTTGGTGGCATGTGAAACCCGCATGTGGAGCATTCGTTTATGTGGGATGCTCACCAAGCTTCTTTTCAGTCCTAGGCACTCAAAGGGCACTAAGCATAGAGTGTGAAAACTGAGTTTCCTTGAGAGCTGCTTGGAAGCCTGATGGTGTGTGAAGTTAGTGAGCCAAATGGAGTTGTTCTCCCACAAGAACCACTCGGCTGATCCTTCTTCAATATGCCCTTCACCAACATGCAGTGTTTCCTTGATTGAATTAGCTCTCACACCAATATTTGCGTCTAGAGCCTTTGCTTTGAGGGCTATCTGAAAACGGCTGTGGCGCTGAAGTTGACTGTGAATGTGGAGTTGGTGGCATGTGAAACCCGCATGTGGAGCATTCGTTTGTGTGGGATGCTCTACCAGGTTCATTCCTAGATAATGCACTCAAAGGGCACTAAGCATAGAGTGTGAAAACAGTTTCCTTGAGAGCTGCTTGGAAGCCTGATGGTGTGTGAAGTTAGTGAGCCAAATGGAGTTGTTCTCCCACAAGAACCACTCGGCTGATCCTTCTTCAATATGCCCTTCACCAACATGCAGTGTTTCCTTGATTGAATTAGCTCTCACACCAATATTTGCGTCTAGAGCCTTTGCATTGAGGGCTATCTGAAAACGGCTGTGGCGCTGAAGTTGCCTGTGAATGTGGAGTTGGTGGCATGTGAAACCCGCATGTGGAGCATTCGTTTGTGTGGGATGCTCTACCAGGTTCATTCCTAGATAATGCACTCAAAGGGCACTAAGCATAGAGTGTGAAAACTGAGTTTCCTTGAGAGCTGCTTGGAAGCCTGATGGTGTGTGAAGTTAGTGAGCCAAATGGAGTTGTTCTCCCACAAGAACCACTCGGCTGATCCTTCTTCAATATGCCCTTCACCAACATGCAGTGTTTCCTTGATTGAATTAGCTCTCACACCAATATTTGCGTCTAGAGCCTTTGCATTGAGGGCTATCTGAAAATGGCTGTGGCGCTGAGGTTGCCTGTGAATGTAGAGTTGGTGGCATGTGAAACGGGCATGTGGAGCATTCGTTTGTGTGGGATGCTCTACCAGGTTCATTCCTAGATAATGCACTCAAAGTGCACTAAACATAGAGCGTGAAACCTCAGTTTCCTTGAGAGCTGCTTGGAAGCCTGATGGTGTGTGAAGTTAGTGAGCCAAATGGAGTTGTTCTCCCACAAGAACCACTCGGCTGATCCTTCTTCAATATGCCCTTCACCAACATGCAGTGTTTCCTTGATTGAATTAGCTCTCACACCAATATTTGCGTCTAGAGCCTTTGCATTGAGGGCTATCTGAAAACGGCTGTGGCGCTGAAGTTGCCTGTGAATGTGGAGTTGGTGGCATGTGAAACCCGCATGTGGAGCATTCGTTTGTGTGGGATGCTCTACCAGGTTCATTCCTAGATAATGCACTCAAAGGGCACTAAGCATAGAGTGTGAAAACTGAGTTTCCTTGAGAGCTGCTTGGAAGCCTGATGGTGTGTGAAGTTAGTGAGCCAAATGGAGTTGTTCTCCCACAAGAACCACTCGGCTGATCCTTCTTCAATATGCCCTTCACCAACATGCAGTGTTTCCTTGATTGAATTAGCTCTCACACCAATATTTGCATCTAGAGCCTTTGCATTGAGGGCTATCTGAAAACGGCTGTGGCGCTGAAGTTGCCTGTCAATGTGGAGTTGGTGGCATGTGAAACCCGCATGTGGAGCATTCGTTTATGTGGGATGCTCACCAAGCTTCTTTTCAGGCCTAGGCACTCAAAGGGCACTAAGCATAGAGTGTGAAAACTGAGTTTCCTTGAGAGCTGCTTGGAAGCCTGATGGTGTGTGAAGTTAGTGAGCCAAATGGAGTTGTTCTCCCACAAGAACCACTCGGCTGATCCTTCTTCAATATGCCCTTCACCAACATGCAGTGTTTCCTTGATTGAATTAGCTCTCACACCAATATTTGCGTCTAGAGCCTTTGCTTTGAGGGCTATCTGAAAACGGCTGTGGCGCTGAAGTTGCCTGTGAATGTGGAGTTGGTGGCATGTGAAACCCGCATGTGGAGCATTCGTTTGTGTGGGATGCTCTACCAGGTTCATTCCTAGATAATGCACTCAAAGGGCACTAAGCATAGAGTGTGAAAACTGAGTTTCCTTGAGAGCTGCTTGGAAGCCTGATGGTGTGTGAAGTTAGTGAGCCAAATGGAGTTGTTCTCCCACAAGAACCACTCGGCTGATCCTTCTTCAATATGCCCTTCACCAACATGCAGTGTTTCCTTGATTGAATTAGCTCTCACACCAATATTTGCGTCTAGAGCCTTTGCATTGAGGGCTATCTGAAAACGGCTGTGGCGCTGAAGTTGCCTGTCAATGTGGAGTTGGTGGCATGTGAAACCCGCATGTGGAGCATTCGTTTGTGTGGCTGACCAAGCTCTACCAGGTTCATTCCTAGATAATGCACTCAAAGGGCAGTAAACATAGAGCGTGAAAACTGAGTTTCCTTGAGAGCTGCTTGGAAGCCTGATGGTGTGTGAAGTTAGTGAGCCAAATGGAGTTGTTCTCCCACAAGAACCACTCGGCTGATCCTTCTTCAATATGCCCTTCACCAACATGCAGTGTTTCCTTGATTGAATTAGCTCTCACACCAATATTTGCGTCTAGAGCCTTTGCATTGAGGGCTATCTGAAAACGGCTGTGGCGCTGAAGTTGCCTGTGAATGTGGAGTTGGTGGCATGTGAAACCCGCATGTGGAGCATTCGTTTGTGTGGGATGCTCTACCAGGTTCATTTCATTCCTAGCCATACAAAGGGCACTAAGCATAGAGTGTGAAAACTGAGTTTCCTTGAGAGCTGCTTGGAAGCCTGATGGTGTGTGAAGTTAGTGAGCCAAATGGAGTTGTTCTCCCACAAGAACCACTCGGCTGATCCTTCTTCAATATGCCCTTCACCAGCATGCAGTGTTTCCTTGATTGAATTAGCTCTCACACAAATATTTGCGTCTAGAGCCTTTGCTTTGAGGGCTATCTGAAAACGGCTGTGGCGCTGAAGTTGCCTGTGAATGTGGAGTTGGTGGCATGTGAAACCCGCATGTGGAGCATTCGTTTGTGTGGCTGACCAAGCTCCACCAGGTTCATTCCTAGATAATGCACTCAAAGGGCACTAAACATAGAGCGTGAAAACTGAGTTTCCTTGAGAGCTGCTTGGAAGCCTGATGGTGTGTGAAGTTAGTGAGCCAAATGGAGTTGTTCTCCCACAAGAACCACTCAGCTGATCCTTCTTCAATATGCCCTTCACCAACATGCAGTGTTTCCTTGATTGAATTAGCTCTCACACCAATATTTGCGTCTAGAGCCTTTGCATTGAGGGCTATCTGAAAACGGCTGTGGCGCTGAAGTTGCCTGTGAATGTGGAGTTGGTGGCATGTGAAACCCGCATGTGGAGCATTCGTTTGTGTGGGATGCTCTACCAGGTTCATTTCAGTCCTAGCCATACAAAGAGCACTAAGCATAGAGTGTGAAAACTGAGTTTCCTTGAGAGCTGCTTGGAAGCCTGATGGTGTGTGAAGTTAGTGAGCCAAATGGAGTTGTTCTCCCACAAGAACCACTCGGCTGATCCTTCTTCAATATGCCCTTCACCAACATGCAGTGTTTCCTTGATTGAATTAGCTCTCACACTAATATTTGTGTCTAGAGCCTTTGCATTGAGGGCTATCTGAAAACGGCTGTGGCGCTGAAGTTGCCTGTGAATGTGGAGTTGGTGGCATGTGAAACCCGCATGTGGAGCATTCGTTTGTGTGGGATGCTCTACCAGGTTCATTCCTAGATAATGCACTCAAAGGGCACTAAGCATAGAGTGTGAAAACTGAGTTTCATGAGAGCTGCTTGGAAGCCTGATGGTGTGTGAAGTTAGTGAGCCAAATGGAGTTGTTCTCCCACAAGAACCACTCTCCTGATCCTTCTTCAATATGCCCTTCACCAACATGCAGTGTTTCCTTGATTGAATTAGCTCTCACACCAATATTTGCGTCTAGAGCCTTTACATTGAGGGCTATCTGAAAACGTCTGTGGCGCTGAAGTTGCCTGTGAATGTGGAGTTGGTGGCATGTGAAACCCGCATGTGGAGCATTCGTTTGTGTGGGATGCTCTACCAGGTTCATTCCTAGATAATGCACTCAAAGGGCACTAAGCATAGAGTGTGAAAACTGAGTTTCCTTGAGAGCTGCTTGGAAGCCTGATGGTGTGTGAAGTTAGTGAGCCAAATGGAGTTGTTCTCCCACAAGAACCACTCGGCTGATCCTTCTTCAATATGCCCTTCACCAACATGCAGTGTTTCCTTGATTGAATTAGCTCTCACACCAATATTTGCGTCTAGAGCCTTTGCATTGAGGGCTATCTGAAAACGGCTGTGGCGCTGAAGTTGCCTGTGAATGTGGAGTTGGTGGCATGTGAAACCCGCATGTGGAGCATTCGTTTGTGTGGGATGCTCTACCAGGTTCATTCCTAGATAATGCACTCAAAGGGCACTAAGCATAGAGTGTGAAAACTGAGTTTCCTTGAGAGCTGCTTGGAAGCCTGATGGTGTGTGAAGTTAGTGAGCCAAATGGAGTTGTTCTCCACAAGAACCACTCGGCTGATCCTTCTTCAATATGCCCTTCACCAACATGCAGTGTTTCCTTGATTGAATTAGCTCTCACACCAATATTTGCGTCTAGAGCCTTTGCATTGAGGGCTATCTGAAAACGGCTGTGGCGCTGAAGTTGCCTGTGAATGTGGAGTTGGTGGCATGTGAAACCCGCATGTGGAGCATTCGTTTGTGTGGGATGCTCTACCAGGTTCATTTCAGTCCTAGCCATACAAAGGGCACTAAGCATAGAGTGTGAAAACTGAGTTTCCTTGAGAGCTGCTTGGAAGCCTGATGGTGTGTGAAGTTAGTGAGCCAAATGGAGTTGTTCTCCCACAAGAACCACTCGGCTGATCCTTCTTCAATATGCCCTTCACCAACATGCCGTGTTTCCTTGATTGAATTAGCTCTCACACCAATATTTGTGTCTAGAGCCTTTGCATTGAGGGCTATCTGAAAACGGCTGTGGCGCTGAAGTTGCCTGTCAATGTGGAGTTGGTGGCATGTGAAACCCGCATGTGTAGCATTCGTTTGTGTGGGATGCTCTACCAGGTTCATTCCTAGATAATGCACTCAAAGGGCACTAAGCATAGAGTGTGAAAACTGAGTTTCCTTGAGAGCTGCTTGGAAGCCTGATGGTGTGTGAAGTTAGTGAGCCAAATGGAGTTGTTCTCCCACAAGAACCACTCGGCTGATCCTTCTTCAATATGCCCTTCACCAACATGCAGTGTTTCCTTGATTGAATTAGCTCTCACACCAATATTTGCATCTAGAGCCTTTGCATTGAGGGCTATCTGAAAACGGCTGTGGCGCTGAAGTTGCCTGTCAATGTGGAGTTGGTGGCATGTGAAACCCGCATGTGGAGCATTCGTTTATGTGGGATGCTCACCAAGCTTCTTTTCAGTCCTAGGCACTCAAAGGGCACTAAGCATAGAGTGTGAAAACTGAGTTTCCTTGAGAGCTGCTTGGAAGCCTGATGGTGTGTGAAGTTAGTGAGCCAAATGGAGTTGTTCTCCCACAAGAACCACTCGGCTGATCCTTCTTCAATATGCCCTTCACCAACATGCAGTGTTTTCTTGATTGAATTAGCTCTCACACCAATATTTGCGTCTAGAGCCTTTGCTTTGAGGGCTATCTGAAAACGGCTGTGGCGCTGAAGTTGCCTGTGAATGTGGAGTTGGTGGCATGTGAAACCCGCATGTGGAGCATTCGTTTGTGTGGGATGCTCTACCAGGTTCATTCCTAGATAATGCACTCAAAGGGCACTAAGCATAGAGTGTGAAAACTGAGTTTCCTTGAGAGCTGCTTGGAAGCCTGATGGTGTGTGAAGTTAGTGAGCCAAATGGAGTTGTTCTCCCACAAGAACCACTCGGCTGATCCTTCTTCAATATGCCCTTCACCAACATGCAGTGTTTCCTTGATTGAATTAGCTCTCACACCAATATTTGCGTCTAGAGCCTTTGCATTGAGGGCTATCTGAAAACGGCTGTGGCGCTGAAGTTGCCTGTGAATGTGGAGTTGGTGGCATGTGAAACCCGCATGTGGAGCATTCGTTTGTGTGGGATGCTGACCAAGTTTCATTTCAGTCCAAGGCACACAAAGAGCACTAAGCATAGAGTGTGAAAACTGAGTTTCCTTGAGAGCTGCTTGGAAGCCTGATGGTGTGTGAAGTTAGTGAGCCAAATGGAGTTGTTCTCCCACAAGAACCACTCGGCTGATCCTTCTTCAATATGCCCTTCACCAACATGCAGTGTTTCCTTGATTGAATTAGCTCTCACACCAATATTTGCGTCTAGAGCCTTTGCTTTGAGGGCTATCTGAAAACGGCTGTGGCGCTGAAGTTGCCTGTGAATGTGGAGTTGGTGGCATGTGAAACCCGCATGTGGAGCATTCGTTTGTGAGGGATGCTCTACCAGGTTCATTTCATTCCTAGCCATACAAAGGGCACTAAGCATAGAGTGTGAAAACTGAGTTTCCTTGAGAGCTGCTTGGAAGCCTGATGGTGTGTGAAGTTAGTGAGCCAAATGGAGTTGTTCTCCCACAAGAACCACTCAGCTGATCCTTCTTCAATATGCCCTTCACCAACATGCAGTGTTTCCTTGTTTGAATTAGCTCTCACACCAATATTTGTGTCTAGAGCCTTTGCATTGAGGGCTATCTGAAAATGGCTGTGGCGCTGAAGTTGCCTGTGAATGTGGAGTTTTTGGCATGTGAAACCCGCATGTGGAGCATTCGTTTGTGTGGGATGCTCTACCAGGTTCATTTCATTCCTAGCCATACAAAGGGCACTAAGCATAGAGTGTGAAAACTGAGTTTCCTTGAGAGCTGCTTGGAAGCCTGATGGTGTGTGAAGTTAGTGAGCCAAATGGAGTTGTTCTCCCACAAGAACCACTCGGCTGATCCTTCTTCAATATGCCCTTCACCAACATGCAGTGTTTCCTTGATTGAATTAGCTCTCACACCAATATTTGCGTCTAGAGCCTTTGCATTGAGGGCTATCTGAAAACGGCTGTGGCGCTGAAGTTGCCTGTGAATGTGGAGTTGGTGGCATGTGAAACCCGCATGTGGAGCATTCGTTTGTGTGGGATGCTCTACCAGGTTCATTCCTAGATAATGCACTCAAAGGGCACTAAGCATAGAGTGTGAAACCTGAGTTTCCTTGAGAGCTGCTTGGAAGCCTGATGGTGTGTGAAGTTAGTGAGCCAAATGGAGTTGTTCTCCCACAAGAACCACTCGGCTGATCCTTCTTCAATATGCCCTTCACCAACATGCAGTGTTTCCTTGATTGAATTAGCTCTCACACCAATATTTGCGTCTAGAGCCTTTGCATTGAGGGCTATCTGAAAACGGCTGTGGCGCTGAAGTTGCCTGTGAATGTGGAGTTGGTGGCATGTGAAACCCGCATGTGGAGCATTCGTTTGTGTGGGATGCTCTACCAGGTTCATTCCTAGATAATGCACTCAAAGGGCACTAAGCATAGAGTGTGAAAACTGAGTTTCCTTGAGAGCTGCTTGGAAGCCTGATGGTGTGTGAAGTTAGTGAGCCAAATGGAGTTGTTCTCCCACAAGAACCACTCGGCTGATCCTTCTTCAATATGCCCTTCACCAACATGCAGTGTTTCCTTGATTGAATTAGCTCTCACACCAATATTTGTGTCTAGAGCCTTTGCTTTGAGGGCTATCTGAAAACGGCTGTGGCGCTGAAGTTGCCTGTGAATGTGGAGTTGGTGGCATGTGAAACCCGCATGTGGAGCATTCGTTTGTGTGGGATGCTCTACCAGGTTCATTTCATACCTAGCCATACAAAGGGCACTAAGCATAGAGTGTGAAAACTGAGTTTCCTTGAGAGCTGCTTAGAAGCCTGATGGTGTGTGAAGTTAGTGAGCCAAATGGAGTTGTTCTCCCACAAGAACCACTTGGCTGATCCTTCTTCAATACGCCCTTCACCAACATGCAGTGTTTCCTTGATTGAATTAGCTCTCACACCAATATTTGCGTCTAGAGCCTTTGCATTGAGGGCTATCTGAAAACGGCTGTGGCGCTGAAGTTGCCTGTCAATGTGGAGTTGGTGGCATGTGAAACCCGCATGTGGAGCATTCGTTTGTGTGGGATGCTCTACCAGGTTCATTTCAGTCCTAGCCATACAAAGGGCACTAAGCATAGAGTGTGAAAACTGAGTTTCCTTGAGAGCTGCTTGGAAGCCTGATGGTGTGTGAAGTTAGTGAGCCAAATGGAGTTGTTCTCCCACAAGAACCACTCGGCTGATCCTTCTTCAATATGCCCTTCACCAGCATGCAGTGTTTCCTTGATTGAATTAGCTCTCACACCAATATTTGCGTCTAGAGCCTTTGCATTGAGGGCTATCTGAAAACGGCTGTGGCGCTGAAGTTGCCTGTGAATGTGGAGTTGGTGGCATGTGAAACCCGCATGTGGAGCATTCGTTTGTGTGGGATGCTCTACCAGGTTCATTCCTAGATAATGCACTCAAAGGGCACTAAGCATAGAGTGTGAAAACTGAGTTTTCTTGAGAGCTGCTTCGAAGCCTGATGGTGTGTGAAGTTAGTGAGCCAAATGGAGTTGTTCTCCCAACAAGAACCACTCGGCTGATCATTCTTCAATATGCCCTTCACCAACATGCAGTGTTTCCTTGATTGAATTAGCTCTCACACCAATATTTGCGTCTAGAGCCTTTGCATTGAGGGATCTGAAAACGGCTGTGGCGCTGAAGTTGCCTGTGAATGTGGAGTTGGTGGCATGTGAAACCCGCATGTGGAGCATTCGTTTGTGTGGCTGACCAAGCTCTACCAGGTTCATTCCTAGATAATGCACTCAAAGGGCACTAAACATAGAGCGTGAAAACTGAGTTTCCTTGAGAGCTGCTTGGAAGCCTGATGGTGTGTGAAGTTAGTGAGCCAAATGGAGTTGTTCTCCCACAAGAACCACTCGGCTGATCCTTCTTCAATATGCCCTTCACCAACATGCAGTGTTTCCTTGATTGAATTAGCTCTCACACCAATATTTGCGTCTAGAGCCTTTGCATTGAGGGCTATCTGAAAACGGCTGTGGCGCTGAAGTTGCCTGTGAATGTGGAGTTGGTGGCATGTGAAACCCGCATGTGGAGCACTCGTTTGTGTGGGATGCTCTACCAGGTTCATTTCAGTCCTAGCCATACAAAGGGCACTAAGCATAGAGTGTGAAAACTGAGTTTCCTTGAGAGCTGCTTGGAAGCCTGATGGTGTGTGAAGTTAGTGAGCCAAATGGAGTTGTTCTCCCACAAGAACCACTCGGCTGATCCTTCTTCAATATGCCCTTCACCAACATGCAGTGTTTCCTTGATTGAATTAGCTCTCACACCAATATTTGCGTCTAGAGCCTTTGCTTTGAGGGCTATCTGAAAACGGCTGTGGCGCTGAGGTTGCCTGTGAATGTGGAGTTGGTGGCATGTGAAACCCGCATGTGGAGCATTCGTTTGTGTGGGATGCTCTACCAGGTTCATTCCTAGATAATGCACTCAAAGGGCACTAAGCATAGAGTGTGAAAACTGAGTTTCCTTGAGAGCTGCTTGGAAGCCTGATGGTGTGTGAAGTTAGTGAGCCAAATGGAGTTGTTCTCCCACAAGAACCACTCGGCTGATCCTTCTTCAATATGCCCTTCACCAACATGCAGTGTTTCCTTGATTGAATTAGCTCTCACACCAATATTTGCGTCTAGAGCCTTTGCATTGAGGGCTATCTGAAAATGGCTGTGGCGCTGAAGTTGCCTGTGAATGTGGAGTTGGTGGCATGTGAAACCCGCATGTGGAGCATTCGTTTGTGTGGGATGCTCTACCAGGTTCATTCCTAGATAATGCACTCAAAGGGCACTAAGCATAGAGTGTGAAAACTGAGTTTCCTTGAGAGCTGCTTGGAAGCCTGATGGTGTGTGAAGTTAGTGAGCCAAATGGAGTTGTTCTCCCACAAGAACCACTCGGCTGATCCTTCTTCAATATGCCCTTCACCAACATGCAGTGTTTCCTTGATTGAATTAGCTCTCACACCAATATTTGCGTCTAGAGCCTTTGCATTGAGGGCTATCTGAAAACGGCTGTGGCGCTGAAGTTGCCTGTGAATGTGGAGTTGGTGGCATGTGAAACCCGCATGTGGAGCATTCGTTTATGTGGGATGCTCACCAAGCTTCTTTTCAGTCCTAGGCACTCAAAGGGCACTAAGCATAGAGTGTGAAAACTGAGTTTCCTTGAGAGCTGCTTGGAAGCCTGATGGTGTGTGAAGTTAGTGAGCCAAATGGAGTTGTTCTCCCACAAGAACCACTCGGCTGATCCTTCTTCAATATGCCCTTCACCAACATGCAGTGTTTCCTTGATTGAATTAGCTCTCACACCAATATTTGCGTCTAGAGCCTTTGCTTTGAGGGCTATCTGAAAACGGCTGTGGCGCTGAAGTTGCCTGTGAATGTGGAGTTGGTGGCATGTGAAACCCGCATGTGGAGCATTCGTTTGTGTGGGATGCTCTACCAGGTTCATTCCTAGATAATGCACTCATAGGGCACTAAACATAGAGTGTGAAAACTGAGTTTCCTTGAGAGCTGCTTGGAAGCCTGATGGTGTGTGAAGTTAGTGAGCCAAATGGAGTTGTTCTCCCACAAGAACCACTCGGCTGATCCTTCTTCAATATGCCCTTCACCAACATGCAGTGTTTCCTTCATTGAATTAGCTCTCACACCAATATTTGTGTCTAGAGCCTTTGCATTGAGGGCTATCTGAAAACGGCTGTGGCGCTGAAGTTGCCTGTGAATGTGGAGTTGGTGGCATGTGAAACCCGCATGTGGAGCATTCGTTTGTGTGGGATGCTCTACCAGGTTCATTCCTAGATAATGCACTCATAGGGCACTAAACATACGTGTGAAAACTGAGTTTCCTTGAGAGCTGCTTGGAAGCCTGATGGTGTGTGAAGTTAGTGAGCCAAATGGAGTTGTTCTCCCACAAGAACCACTCAGCTGATCCTTCTTCAATATGCCCTTCACCAACATGCAGTGTTTCCTTGATTGAATTAGCTCTCACACCAATATTTGCGTCTAGAGCCTTTGCATTGAGGGCTATCTGAAAACGGCTGTGGCGCTGAAGTTGCCTGTCAATGTGGAGTTGGTGGCATGTGAAACCCGCATGTGGAGCATTCGTTTATGTGGGATGCTCACCAAGCTTCTTTTCAGTCCTAGGCACTCAAAGGGCACTAAGCATAGAGTGTGAAAACTGAGTTTCCTTGAGAGCTGCTTGGAAGCCTGATGGTGTGTGAAGTTAGTGAGCCAAATGGAGTTGTTCTCCCACAAGAACCACTCGGCTGATCCTTCTTCAATATGCCCTTCACCAACATGCAGTGTTTCCTTGATTGAATTAGCTCTCACACCAATATTTGCGTCTAGAGCCTTTGCTTTGAGGGCTATCTGAAAACGGCTGTGGCGCTGAAGTTGCCTGTGAATGTGGAGTTGGTGGCATGTGAAACCCGCATGTGGAGCATTCGTTTGTGTGGGATGCTCTACCAGGTTCATTCCTAGATAATGCACTCAAAGGGCACTAAGCATAGAGTGTGAAAACAGTTTCCTTGAGAGCTGCTTGGAAGCCTGATGGTGTGTGAAGTTAGTGAGCCAAATGGAGTTGTTCTCCCACAAGAACCACTCGGCTGATCCTTCTTCAATATGCCCTTCACCAACATGCAGTGTTTCCTTGATTGAATTAGCTCTCACACCAATATTTGCGTCTAGAGCCTTTGCATTGGGGGCTATCTGAAAACGGCTGTGGCGCTGAAGTTGCCTGTGAATGTGGAGTTGGTGGCATGTGAAACCCGCATGTGGAGCATTCGTTTGTGTGGGATGCTCTACCAGGTTCATTCCTAGATAATGCACTCAAAGGGCACTAAGCATAGAGTGTGAAAACTGAGTTTCCTTGAGAGCTGCTTGGAAGCCTGATGGTGTGTGAAGTTAGTGAGCCAAATGGAGTTGTTCTCCCACAAGAACCACTCGGCTGATCCTTCTTCAATATGCCCTTTACCAACATGCAGTGTTTCCTTGATTGAATTAGCTCTCACACCAATATTTGCGTCTAGAGCCTTTGCATTGAGGGCTATCTGAAAATGGCTGTGGCGCTGAGGTTGCCTGTGAATGTAGAGTTGGTGGCATGTGAAACGGGCATGTGGAGCATTCGTTTGTGTGGGATGCTCTACCAGGTTCATTCCTAGATAATGCACTCAAAGTGCACTAAACATAAAACGTGAAACCTCAGTTTCCTTGAGAGCTGCTTGGAAGCCTGATGGTGTGTGAAGTTAGTGAGCCAAATGGAGTTGTTCTCCCACAAGAACCACTCGGCTGATCCTTCTTCAATATGCCCTTCACCAACATGCAGTGTTTCCTTGATTGAATTAGCTCTCACACCAATATTTGCATCTAGAGCCTTTGCATTGAGGGCTATCTGAAAACGGCTGTGGCGCTGAAGTTGCCTGTCAATGTGGAGTTGGTGGAATGTGAAACCCGCATGTGGAGCATTCGTTTATGTGGGATGCTCACCAAGCTTCTTTTCAGTCCTAGGCACTCAAAGGGCACTAAGCATAGAGTGTGAAACCTGAGTTTCCTTGAGAGCTGCTTGGAAGCCTGATGGTGTGTGAAGTTAGTGAGCCAAATGGAGTTGTTCTCCCACAAGAACCACTCGGCTGATCCTTCTTCAATATGCCCTTCACCAACATGCAGTGTTTCCTTGATTGAATTAGCTCTCACACAAATATTTGCGTCTAGAGCCTTTGCATTGAGGGCTATCTGAAAACGGCTGTGGCACTGAAGTTGCCTGTGAATGTGGAGTTGGTGGCATGTGAAACCCGCATGTGGAGCATTCGTTTGTGTGGGATGCTCTACCAGGTTCATTCCTAGATAATGCACTCAAAGGGCACTAAGCATAGAGTGTGAAAACTGAGTTTCCTTGAGAGCTGCTTGGAAGCCTGATGGTGTGTGAAGTTAGTGAGCCAAATGGAGTTGTTCTCCCACAAGAACCACTCGGCTGATCCTTCTTCAATATGCCCTTCACCAACATGCAGTGTTTCCTTGATTGAATTAGCTCTCACACCAATATTTGCGTCTAGAGCCTTTGCATTGAGGGCTATCTGAAAACAGCTGTGGCGCTGAAGTTGCCTGTCAATGTGGAGTTGGTGGCATGTGAAACCCGCATGTGGAGCATTCGTTTATGTGGGATGCTCACCAAGCTCCTTTTCAGTCCTAGGCACTCAAAGGGTACTAAGCATAGAGTGTGAAACCTGAGTTTCCTTGAGAGCTGCTTGGAAGCCTGATGGTGTGTGAAGTTAGTGAGCCAAATGGAGTTGTTCTCCCACAAGAACCACTCGGCTGATCCTTCTTCAATATGCCCTTCACCAACATGCAGTGTTTCCTTGATTGAATTAGCTCTCACACCAATATTTGCGTCTAGAGCCTTTGCATTGAGGGCTATCTGAAAACGGCTGTGGCGCTGAAGTTGCCTGTGAATGTGGAGTTGGTGGCATGTGAAACCCGCATGTGGAGCATTCGTTTGTGTGGGATGCTCTACCAGGTTCATTCCTAGATAATGCACTCATAGGGCACTAAATATAGAGTGTGAAAACTGAGTTTCCTTGAGAGCTGCTTGGAAGCCTGATGGTGTGTGAAGTTAGTGAGCCAAATGGAGTTGTTCTCCCACAAGAACCACTCGGCTGATCCTTCTTCAATATGCCCTTCACCAACATGCCGTGTTTCCTTCATTGAATTAGCTCTCACACCAATATTTGTGTCTAGAGCCTTTGCATTGAGGGCTATCTGAAAACGGCTGTGGCGCTGAAGTTGCCTGTGAATGTGGAGTTGGTGGCATGTGAAACCCGCATGTGGAGCATTCGTTTGTGTGGGATGCTCTACCAGGTTCATTCCTAGATAATGCACTCAAAGGGCACTAAGCATAGAGTGTGAAAACTGAGTTTCCTTGAGAGCTGCTTGGAAGCCTGATGGTGTGTGAAGTTAGTGAGCCAAATGGAGTTGTTCTCCCACAAGAACCACTCAGCTGATCCTTCTTCAATATGCCCTTCACCAACATGCAGTGTTTCCTTGATTGAATTAGCTCTCACACCAATATTTGCGTCTAGAGCCTTTGCATTGAGGGCTATCTGAAAACGGCTGTGGCGCTGAAGTTGCCTGTCAATGTGGAGTTGGTGGCATGTGAAACCCGCATGTGGAGCATTCGTTTATGTGGGATGCTCACCAAGCTTCTTTTCAGTCCTAGGCACTCAAAGGGCACTAAGCATAGAGTGTGAAAACTGAGTTTCCTTGAGAGCTGCTTGGAAGCCTGATGGTGTGTGAAGTTAGTGAGCCAAATGGAGTTGTTCTCCCACAAGAACCACTCGGCTGATCCTTCTTCAATATGCCCTTCACCAACATGCAGTGTTTCCTTGATTGAATTAGCTCTCACACCAACATTTGCGTCTAGAGCCTTTGCTTTGAGGGCTATCTGAAAACGGCTGTGGCGCTGAAGTTGACTGTGAATGTGGAGTTGGTGGCATGTGAAACCCGCATGTGGAGCATTCGTTTGTGTGGGATGCTCTACCAGGTTCATTCCTAGATAATGCACTCAAAGGGCACTAAGCATAGAGTGTGAAAACAGTTTCCTTGAGAGCTGCTTGGAAGCCTGATGGTGTGTGAAGTTAGTGAGCCAAATGGAGTTGTTCTCCCACAAGAACCACTCGGCTGATCCTTCTTCAATATGCCCTTCACCAACATGCAGTGTTTCCTTGATTGAATTAGCTCTCACACCAATATTTGCGTCTAGAGCCTTTGCATTGGGGGCTATCTGAAAACGGCTGTGGCGCTGAAGTTGCCTGTGAATGTGGAGTTGGTGGCATGTGAAACCCGCATGTGGAGCATTCGTTTATGTGGGATGCTCACCAAGCTTCTTTTCAGTCCTAGGCACTCAAAGGGCACTAAGCATAGAGTGTGAAAACTGAGTTTCCTTGAGAGCTGCTTGGAAGCCTGATGGTGTGTGAAGTTAGTGAGCCAAATGGAGTTGTTCTCCCACAAGAACCACTCGGCTGATCCTTCTTCAATATGCCCTTCACCAACATGCAGTGTTTCCTTGATTGAATTAGCTCTCACACCAATATTTGCGTCTAGAGCCTTTGCATTGAGGGCTATCTGAAAACGGCTGTGGCGCTGAAGTTGCCTGTCAATGTGGAGTTGGTGGCATGTGAAACCCGCATGTGGAGCATTCGTTTATGTGGGATGCTCACCAAGCTTCTTTTCAGTCCTAGGCACTCAAAGGGCACTAAGCATAGAGTGTGAAAACTGAGTTTCCTTGAGAGCTGCTTGGAAGCCTGATGGTGTGTGAAGTTAGTGAGCCAAATGGAGTTGTTCTCCCACAAGAACCACTCGGCTGATCCTTCTTCAATATGCCCTTCACCAACATGCAGTGTTTCCTTGATTGAATTAGCTCTCACACCAATATTTGCGTCTAGAGCCTTTGCTTTGAGGGCTATCTGAAAACGGCTGTGGCGCTGAAGTTGACTGTGAATGTGGAGTTGGTGGCATGTGAAACCCGCATGTGGAGCATTCGTTTGTGTGGGATGCTCTACCAGGTTCATTCCTAGATAATGCACTCAAAGGGCACTAAGCATAGAGTGTGAAAACAGTTTCCTTGAGAGCTGCTTGGAAGCCTGATGGTGTGTGAAGTTAGTGAGCCAAATGGAGTTGTTCTCCCACAAGAACCACTCGGCTGATCCTTCTTCAATATGCCCTTCACCAACATGCAGTGTTTCCTTGATTGAATTAGCTCTCACACCAATATTTGCGTCTAGAGCCTTTGCATTGAGGGCTATCTGAAAACGGCTGTGGCGCTGAAGTTGCCTGTGAATGTGGAGTTGGTGGCATGTGAAACCCGCATGTGGAGCATTCGTTTGTGTGGGATGCTCTACCAGGTTCATTCCTAGATAATGCACTCAAAGGGCACTAAGCATAGAGTGTGAAAACTGAGTTTCCTTGAGAGCTGCTTGGAAGCCTGATGGTGTGTGAAGTTAGTGAGCCAAATGGAGTTGTTCTCCCACAAGAACCACTCGGCTGATCCTTCTTCAATATGCCCTTCACCAACATGCAGTGTTTCCTTGATTGAATTAGCTCTCACACCAATATTTGCGTCTAGAGCCTTTGCATTGAGGGCTATCTGAAAATGGCTGTGGCGCTGAGGTTGCCTGTGAATGTAGAGTTGGTGGCATGTGAAACGGGCATGTGGAGCATTCGTTTGTGTGGGATGCTCTACCAGGTTCATTCCTAGATAATGCACTCAAAGTGCACTAAACATAGAGCGTGAAACCTCAGTTTCCTTGAGAGCTGCTTGGAAGCCTGATGGTGTGTGAAGTTAGTGAGCCAAATGGAGTTGTTCTCCCACAAGAACCACTCGGCTGATCCTTCTTCAATATGCCCTTCACCAACATGCAGTGTTTCCTTGATTGAATTAGCTCTCACACCAATATTTGCGTCTAGAGCCTTTGCATTGAGGGCTATCTGAAAACGGCTGTGGCGCTGAAGTTGCCTGTGAATGTGGAGTTGGTGGCATGTGAAACCCGCATGTGGAGCATTCGTTTGTGTGGGATGCTCTACCAGGTTCATTCCTAGATAATGCACTCAAAGGGCACTAAGCATAGAGTGTGAAAACTGAGTTTCCTTGAGAGCTGCTTGGAAGCCTGATGGTGTGTGAAGTTAGTGAGCCAAATGGAGTTGTTCTCCCACAAGAACCACTCGGCTGATCCTTCTTCAATATGCCCTTCACCAACATGCAGTGTTTCCTTGATTGAATTAGCTCTCACACCAATATTTGCATCTAGAGCATTTGCATTGAGGGCTATCTGAAAACGGCTGTGGCGCTGAAGTTGCCTGTCAATGTGGAGTTGGTGGCATGTGAAACCCGCATGTGGAGCATTCGTTTATGTGGGATGCTCACCAAGCTTCTTTTCAGTCCTAGGCACTCAAAGGGCACTAAGCATAGAGTGTGAAAACTGAGTTTCCTTGAGAGCTGCTTGGAAGCCTGATGGTGTGTGAAGTTAGTGAGCCAAATGGAGTTGTTCTCCCACAAGAACCACTCGGCTGATCCTTCTTCAATATGCCCTTCACCAACATGCAGTGTTTCCTTGATTGAATTAGCTCTCACACCAATATTTGCGTCTAGAGCCTTTGCATTGAGGGCTATCTGAAAACGGCTGTGGCGCTGAAGTTGCCTGTCAATGTGGAGTTGGTGGCATGTGAAACCCGCATGTGGAGCATTCGTTTGTGTGGCTGACCAAGCTCTACCAGGTTCATTCCTAGATAATGCACTCAAAGGGCAGTAAACATAGAGCGTGAAAACTGAGTTTCCTTGAGAGCTGCTTGGAAGCCTGATGGTGTGTGAAGTTAGTGAGCCAAATGGAGTTGTTCTCCCACAAGAACCACTCGGCTGATCCTTCTTCAATATGCCCTTCACCAACATGCAGTGTTTCCTTGATTGAATTAGCTCTCACACCAATATTTGCGTCTAGAGCCTTTGCATTGAGGGCTATCTGAAAACGGCTGTGGCGCTGAAGTTGCCTGTGAATGTGGAGTTGGTGGCATGTGAAACCCGCATGTGGAGCATTCGTTTGTGTGGGATGCTCTACCAGGTTCATTTCATGCCTAGCCATACAAAGGGCACTAAGCATAGAGTGTGAAAACTGAGTTTCCTTGAGAGCTGCTTGGAAGCCTGATGGTGTGTGAAGTTAGTGAGCCAAATGGAGTTGTTCTCCCACAAGAACCACTCGGCTGATCCTTCTTCAATATGCCCTTCACCAGCATGCAGTGTTTCCTTGATTGAATTAGCTCTCACACCAATATTTGCGTCTAGAGCCTTTGCTTTGAGGGCTATCTGAAAACGGCTGTGGCGCTGAAGTTGCCTGTGAATGTGGAGTTGGTGGCATGTGAAACCCGCATGTGGAGCATTCGTTTGTGTGGGATGCTCTACCAGGTTCATTCCTAGATAATGCACTCAAAGGGCACTAAACATAGAGCGTGAAAACTGAGTTTCCTTGAGAGCTGCTTGGAAGCCTGATGGTGTGTGAAGTTAGTGAGCCAAATGGAGTTGTTCTCCCACAAGAACCACTCGGCTGATCCTTCTTCAATATGCCCTTCACCAACATGCAGTGTTTCCTTGATTGAATTAGCTCTCACACCAATATTTGCGTCTAGAGCCTTTGCATTGAGGGCTATCTGAAAACGGCTGTGGCGCTGAAGTTGCCTGTGAATGTGGAGTTGGTGGCATGTGAAACCCGCATGTGGAGCATTCGTTTGTGTGGGATGCTCTACCAGGTTCATTTCAGTCCTAGCCATACAAAGGGCACTAAACATAGAGTGTGAAAACTGAGTTTCCTTGAGAGCTGCTTGGAAGCCTGATGGTGTGTGAAGTTAGTGAGCCAAATGGAGTTGTTCTCCCACAAGAACCACTCGGCTGATCCTTCTTCAATATGCCCTTCACCAACATGCAGTGTTTCCTTGATTGAATTAGCTCTCACACTAATATTTGTGTCTAGAGCCTTTGCATTGAGGGCTATCTGAAAACGGCTGTGGCGCTGAAGTTGCCTGTCAATGTGGAGTTGGTGGCATGTGAAACCCGCATGTGGAGCATTCGTTTGTGTGGGATGCTCTACCAGGTTCATTCCTAGATAATGCACTCAAAGGGCACTAAGCATAGAGTGTGAAAACTGAGTTTCATGAGAGCTGCTTGGAAGCCTGATGGTGTGTGAAGTTAGTGAGCCAAATGGAGTTGTTCTCCCACAAGAACCACTCTCCTGATCCTTCTTCAATATGCCCTTCACCAACATGCAGTGTTTCCTTGATTGAATTAGCTCTCACACCAATATTTGCGTCTAGAGCCTTTACATTGAGGGCTATCTGAAAACGGCTGTGGCGCTGAAGTTGCCTGTGAATGTGGAGTTGGTGGCATGTGAAACCCGCATGTGGAGCATTCGTTTGTGTGGGATGCTCTACCAGGTTCATTCCTAGATAATGCACTCAAAGGGCACTAAGCATAGAGTGTGAAAACTGAGTTTCCTTGAGAGCTGCTTGGAAGCCTGATGGTGTGTGAAGTTAGTGAGCCAAATGGAGTTGTTCTCCCACAAGAACCACTCGGCTGATCCTTCTTCAATATGCCCTTCACCAACATGCAGTGTTTCCTTGATTGAATTAGCTCTCACACCAATATTTGCGTCTAGAGCCTTTGCATTGAGGGCTATCTGAAAACGGCTGTGGCGCTGAAGTTGCCTGTGAATGTGGAGTTGGTGGCATGTGAAACCCGCATGTGGAGCATTCGTTTGTGTGGGATGCTCTACCAGGTTCATTCCTAGATAATGCACTCAAAGGGCACTAAGCATAGAGTGTGAAAACTGAGTTTCCTTGAGAGCTGCTTGGAAGCCTGATGGTGTGTGAAGTTAGTGAGCCAAATGGAGTTGTTCTCCACAAGAACCACTCGGCTGATCCTTCTTCAATATGCCCTTCACCAACATGCAGTGTTTCCTTGATTGAATTAGCTCTCACACCAATATTTGTGTCTAGAGCCTTTGCTTTGAGGGCTATCTGAAAACGGCTGTGGCGCTGAAGTTGCCTGTGAATGTGGAGTTGGTGGCATGTGAAACCCGCATGTGTAGCATTCGTTTGTGTGGGATGCTCTACCAGGTTCATTTCATTCCTAGCCATACAAAGGGCACTAAGCATAGAGTGTGAAAACTGAGTTTCCTTGAGAGCTGCTTAGAAGCCTGATGGTGTGTGAAGTTAGTGAGCCAAATGGAGTTGTTCTCCCACAAGAACCACTTGGCTGATCCTTCTTCAATACGCCCTTCACCAACATGCAGTGTTTCCTTGATTGAATTAGCTCTCACACCAATATTTGCGTCTAGAGCCTTTGCATTGAGGGCTATCTGAAAACGGCTGTGGCGCTGAAGTTGCCTGTGAATGTGGAGTTGGTGGCATGTGAAACCCGCATGTGGAGCATTCGTTTGTGTGGGATGCTCTACCAGGTTCATTTCAGTCCTAGCCATACAAAGGGCACTAAGCATAGAGTGTGAAAACTGAGTTTCCTTGAGAGCTGCTTGGAAGCCTGATGGTGTGTGAAGTTAGTGAGCCAAATGGAGTTGTTCTCCCACAAGAACCACTCGGCTGATCCTTCTTCAATATGCCCTTCACCAACATGCCGTGTTTCCTTGATTGAATTAGCTCTCACACCAATATTTGCATCTAGAGCCTTTGCATTGAGGGCTATCTGAAAACGGCTGTGGCGCTGAAGTTGCCTGTCAATGTGGAGTTGGTGGCATGTGAAACCCGCATGTGGAGCATTCGTTTATGTGGGATGCTCACCAAGCTTCCTTTCAGTCCTAGGCACTCAAAGGGCACTAAGCATAGAGTGTGAAAACTGAGTTTCCTTGAGAGCTGCTTGGAAGCCTGATGGTGTGTGAAGTTAGTGAGCCAAATGGAGTTGTTCTCCCACAAGAACCACTCGGCTGATCCTTCTTCAATATGCCCTTCACCAACATGCAGTGTTTCCTTGATTGAATTAGCTCTCACACCAATATTTGCATCTAGAGCCTTTGCATTGAGGGCTATCTGAAAACGGCTGTGGCGCTGAAGTTGCCTGTCAATGTGGAGTTGGTGGCATGTGAAACCCGCATGTGGAGCATTCGTTTATGTGGGATGCTCACCAAGCTTCTTTTCAGTCCTAGGCACTCAAAGGGCACTAAGCATAGAGTGTGAAAACTGAGTTTCCTTGAGAGCTGCTTGGAAGCCTGATGGTGTGTGAAGTTAGTGAGCCAAATGGAGTTGTTCTCCCACAAGAACCACTCGGCTGATCCTTCTTCAATATGCCCTTCACCAACATGCAGTGTTTTCTTGATTGAATTAGCTCTCACACCAATATTTGCGTCTAGAGCCTTTGCTTTGAGGGCTATCTGAAAACGGCTGTGGCGCTGAAGTTGCCTGTGAATGTGGAGTTGGTGGCATGTGAAACCCGCATGTGGAGCATTCGTTTGTGTGGGATGCTCTACCAGGTTCATTCCTAGATAATGCACTCAAAGGGCACTAAGCATAGAGTGTGAAAACTGAGTTTCCTTGAGAGCTGCTTGGAAGCCTGATGGTGTGTGAAGTTAGTGAGCCAAATGGAGTTGTTCTCCCACAAGAACCACTCGGCTGATCCTTCTTCAATATGCCCTTCACCAACATGCAGTGTTTCCTTGATTGAATTAGCTCTCACACCAATATTTGCGTCTAGAGCCTTTGCATTGAGGGCTATCTGAAAACGGCTGTGGCGCTGAAGTTGCCTGTGAATGTGGAGTTGGTGGCATGTGAAACCCGCATGTGGAGCATTCGTTTGTGTGGGATGCTGACCAAGTTTCATTTCAGTCCAAGGCACACAAAGAGCACTAAGCATAGAGTGTGAAAACTGAGTTTCCTTGAGAGCTGCTTGGAAGCCTGATGGTGTGTGAAGTTAGTGAGCCAAATGGAGTTGTTCTCCCACAAGAACCACTCGGCTGATCCTTCTTCAATATGCCCTTCACCAACATGCAGTGTTTCCTTGATTGAATTAGCTCTCACACCAATATTTGCGTCTAGAGCCTTTGCTTTGAGGGCTATCTGAAAACGGCTGTGGCGCTGAAGTTGCCTGTGAATGTGGAGTTGGTGGCATGTGAAACCCGCATGTGGAGCATTCGTTTGTGTGGGATGCTCTACCAGGTTCATTCCTAGATAATGCACTCAAAGGGCACTAAGCATAGAGTGTGAAAACTGAGTTTCATGAGAGCTGCTTGGAAGCCTGATGGTGTGTGAAGTTAGTGAGCCAAATGGAGTTGTTCTCCCACAAGAACCACTCTCCTGATCCTTCTTCAATATGCCCTTCACCAACATGCAGTGTTTCCTTGATTGAATTAGCTCTCACACCAATATTTGCGTCTAGAGCCTTTACATTGAGGGCTATCTGAAAACGGCTGTGGCGCTGAAGTTGCCTGTGAATGTGGAGTTGGTGGCATGTGAAACCCGCATGTGGAGCATTCGTTTGTGTGGGATGCTCTACCAGGTTCATTCCTAGATAATGCACTCAAAGGGCACTAAGCATAGAGTGTGAAAACTGAGTTTCCTTGAGAGCTGCTTGGAAGCCTGATGGTGTGTGAAGTTAGTGAGCCAAATGGAGTTGTTCTCCCACAAGAACCACTCGGCTGATCCTTCTTCAATATGCCCTTCACCAACATGCAGTGTTTCCTTGATTGAATTAGCTCTCACACCAATATTTGCGTCTAGAGCCTTTGCATTGAGGGCTATCTGAAAACGGCTGTGGCGCTGAAGTTGCCTGTGAATGTGGAGTTGGTGGCATGTGAAACCCGCATGTGGAGCATTCGTTTGTGTGGGATGCTCTACCAGGTTCATTCCTAGATAATGCACTCAAAGGGCACTAAGCATAGAGTGTGAAAACTGAGTTTCCTTGAGAGCTGCTTGGAAGCCTGATGGTGTGTGAAGTTAGTGAGCCAAATGGAGTTGTTCTCCCACAAGAACCACTCGGCTGATCCTTCTTCAATATGCCCTTCACCAACATGCAGTGTTTTCTTGATTGAATTAGCTCTCACACCAATATTTGCGTCTAGAGCCTTTGCTTTGAGGGCTATCTGAAAACGGCTGTGGCGCTGAAGTTGCCTGTGAATGTGGAGTTGGTGGCATGTGAAACCCGCATGTGGAGCATTCGTTTGTGTGGGATGCTCTACCAGGTTCATTCCTAGATAATGCACTCAAAGGGCACTAAGCATAGAGTGTGAAAACTGAGTTTCCTTGAGAGCTGCTTGGAAGCCTGATGGTGTGTGAAGTTAGTGAGCCAAATGGAGTTGTTCTCCCACAAGAACCACTCGGCTGATCCTTCTTCAATATGCCCTTCACCAACATGCAGTGTTTCCTTGATTGAATTAGCTCTCACACCAATATTTGCGTCTAGAGCCTTTGCATTGAGGGCTATCTGAAAACGGCTGTGGCGCTGAAGTTGCCTGTGAATGTGGAGTTGGTGGCATGTGAAACCCGCATGTGGAGCATTCGTTTGTGTGGGATGCTGACCAAGTTTCATTTCAGTCCAAGGCACACAAAGAGCACTAAGCATAGAGTGTGAAAACTGAGTTTCCTTGAGAGCTGCTTGGAAGCCTGATGGTGTGTGAAGTTAGTGAGCCAAATGGAGTTGTTCTCCCACAAGAACCACTCGGCTGATCCTTCTTCAATATGCCCTTCACCAACATGCAGTGTTTCCTTGATTGAATTAGCTCTCACACCAATATTTGTGTCTAGAGCCTTTGCTTTGAGGGCTATCTGAAAACGGCTGTGGCGCTGAAGTTGCCTGTGAATGTGGAGTTGGTGTCATGTGAAACCCGCATGTGGAGCATTCGTTTGTGTGGGATGCTCTACCAGGTTCATTCCTAGATAATGCACTCAAAGGGCACTAAGCATAGAGTGTGAAAACTGAGTTTCATGAGAGCTGCTTGGAAGCCTGATGGTGTGTGAAGTTAGTGAGCCAAATGGAGTTGTTCTCCCACAAGAACCACTCTCCTGATCCTTCTTCAATATGCCCTTCACCAACATGCAGTGTTTCCTTGATTGAATTAGCTCTCACACCAATATTTGCGTCTAGAGCCTTTACATTGAGGGCTATCTGAAAACGGCTGTGGCGCTGAAGTTGCCTGTGAATGTGGAGTTGGTGGCATGTGAAACCCGCATGTGGAGCATTCGTTTGTGTGGGATGCTCTACCAGGTTCATTCCTAGATAATGCACTCAAAGGGCACTAAGCATAGAGTGTGAAAACTGAGTTTCCTTGAGAGCTGCTTGGAAGCCTGATGGTGTGTGAAGTTAGTGAGCCAAATGGAGTTGTTCTCCCACAAGAACCACTCGGCTGATCCTTCTTCAATATGCCCTTCACCAACATGCAGTGTTTCCTTGATTGAATTAGCTCTCACACCAATATTTGCGTCTAGAGCCTTTGCATTGAGGGCTATCTGAAAACGGCTGTGGCGCTGAAGTTGCCTGTGAATGTGGAGTTGGTGGCATGTGAAACCCGCATGTGGAGCATTCGTTTGTGTGGGATGCTCTACCAGGTTCATTCCTAGATAATGCACTCAAAGGGCACTAAGCATAGAGTGTGAAAACTGAGTTTCCTTGAGAGCTGCTTGGAAGCCTGATGGTGTGTGAAGTTAGTGAGCCAAATGGAGTTGTTCTCCACAAGAACCACTCGGCTGATCCTTCTTCAATATGCCCTTCACCAACATGCAGTGTTTCCTTGATTGAATTAGCTCTCACACCAATATTTGTGTCTAGAGCCTTTGCTTTGAGGGCTATCTGAAAACGGCTGTGGCGCTGAAGTTGCCTGTGAATGTGGAGTTGGTGGCATGTGAAACCCGCATGTGTAGCATTCATTTGTGTGGGATGCTCTACCAGGTTCATTTCATTCCTAGCCATACAAAGGGCACTAAGCATAGAGTGTGAAAACTGAGTTTCCTTGAGAGCTGCTTGGAAGCCTGATGGTGTGTGAAGTTAGTGAGCCAAATGGAGTTGTTCTCCCACAAGAACCACTCGGCTGATCCTTCTTCAATATGCCCTTCACCAACATGCCGTGTTTCCTTGATTGAATTAGCTCTCACACCAATATTTGTGTCTAGAGCCTTTGCATTGAGGGCTATCTGAAAACGGCTGTGGCGCTGAAGTTGCCTGTCAATGTGGAGTTGGTGGCATGTGAAACCCGCATGTGGAGCATTCGTTTGTGTGGGATGCTCTACCAGGTTCATTCCTAGATAATGCACTCAAAGGGCACTAAGCATAGAGTGTGAAAACTGAGTTTCCTTGAGAGCTGCTTGGAAGCCTGATGGTGTGTGAAGTTAGTGAGCCAAATGGAGTTGTTCTCCCACAAGAACCACTCGGCTGATCCTTCTTCAATATGCCCTTCACCAACATGCAGTGTTTCCTTGATTGAATTAGCTCTCACACCAATATTTGCATCTAGAGCCTTTGCATTGAGGGCTATCTGAAAACGGCTGTGGCGCTGAAGTTGCCTGTCAATGTGGAGTTGGTGGCATGTGAAACCCGCATGTGGAGCATTCGTTTATGTGGGATGCTCACCAAGCTTCTTTTCAGTCCTAGGCACTCAAAGGGCACTAAGCATAGAGTGTGAAAACTGAGTTTCCTTGAGAGCTGCTTGGAAGCCTGATGGTGTGTGAAGTTAGTGAGCCAAATGGAGTTGTTCTCCCACAAGAACCACTCGGCTGATCCTTCTTCAATATGCCCTTCACCAACATGCAGTGTTTTCTTGATTGAATTAGCTCTCACACCAATATTTGCGTCTAGAGCCTTTGCTTTGAGGGCTATCTGAAAACGGCTGTGGCGCTGAAGTTGCCTGTGAATGTGGAGTTGGTGGCATGTGAAACCCGCATGTGGAGCATTCGTTTGTGTGGGATGCTCTACCAGGTTCATTCCTAGATAATGCACTCAAAGGGCACTAAGCATAGAGCGTGAAAACTGAGTTTCCTTGAGAGCTGCTTGGAAGCCTGATGGTGTATGAAGTTAGTGAGCCAAATGGAGTTGTTCTCCCACAAGAACCACTCGGCTGATCCTTCTTCAATATGCCCTTCACCAACATGCAGTGTTTCCTTGATTGAATTAGCTCTCACACCAATATTTGCGTCTAGAGCCTTTGCATTGAGGGCTATCTGAAAACGGCTGTGGCGCTGAAGTTGCCTGTGAATGTGGAGTTGGTGGCATGTGAAACCCGCATGTGGAGCATTCGTTTGTGTGGGATGCTGACCAAGTTTCATTTCAGTCCAAGGCACACAAAGAGCACTAAGCATAGAGTGTGAAAACTGAGTTTCCTTGAGAGCTGCTTGGAAGCCTGATGGTGTGTGAAGTTAGTGAGCCAAATGGAGTTGTTCTCCCACAAGAACCACTCGGCTGATCCTTCTTCAATATGCCCTTCACCAACATGCAGTGTTTCCTTGATTGAATTAGCTCTCACACCAATATTTGCGTCTAGAGCCTTTGCTTTGAGGGCTATCTGAAAACGGCTGTGGCGCTGAAGTTGCCTGTGAATGTGGAGTTGGTGGCATGTGAAACCCGCATGTGGAGCATTCGTTTGTGTGGGATGCTCTACCAGGTTCATTCCTAGATAATGCACTCAAAGGGCACTAAGCATAGAGTGTGAAAACTGAGTTTCATGAGAGCTGCTTGGAAGCCTGATGGTGTGTGAAGTTAGTGAGCCAAATGGAGTTGTTCTCCCACAAGAACCACTCGGCTGATCCTTCTTCAATATGCCCTTCACCAACATGCAGTGTTTCCTTGATTGAATTAGCTCTCACACCAATATTTGCGTCTAGAGCCTTTACATTGAGGGCTATCTGAAAACGGCTGTGGCGCTGAAGTTGCCTGTGAATGTGGAGTTGGTGGCATGTGAAACCCGCATGTGGAGCATTCGTTTGTGTGGGATGCTCTACCAGGTTCATTCCTAGATAATGCACTCAAAGGGCACTAAGCATAGAGTGTGAAAACTGAGTTTCCTTGAGAGCTGCTTGGAAGCCTGATGGTGTGTGAAGTTAGTGAGCCAAATGGAGTTGTTCTCCCACAAGAACCACTCGGCTGATCCTTCTTCAATATGCCCTTCACCAACATGCAGTGTTTCCTTGATTGAATTAGCTCTCACACCAATATTTGCGTCTAGAGCCTTTGCATTGAGGGCTATCTGAAAACGGCTGTGGCGCTGAAGTTGCCTGTGAATGTGGAGTTGGTGGCATGTGAAACCCGCATGTGGAGCATTCGTTTGTGTGGGATGCTCTACCAGGTTCATTCCTAGATAATGCACTCAAAGGGCACTAAGCATAGAGTGTGAAAACTGAGTTTCCTTGAGAGCTGCTTGGAAGCCTGATGGTGTGTGAAGTTAGTGAGCCAAATGGAGTTGTTCTCCACAAGAACCACTCGGCTGATCCTTCTTCAATATGCCCTTCACCAACATGCAGTGTTTCCTTGATTGAATTAGCTCTCACACCAATATTTGTGTCTAGAGCCTTTGCATTGAGGGCTATCTGAAAACGGCTGTGGCGCTGAAGTTGCCTGTGAATGTGGAGTTGGTGGCATGTGAAACCCGCATGTGGAGCATTCGTTTGTGTGGGATGCTCTACCAGGTTCATTTCATTCCTAGCCATACAAAGGGCACTAAGCATAGAGTGTGAAAACTGAGTTTCCTTGAGAGCTGCTTAGAAGCCTGATGGTGTGTGAAGTTAGTGAGCCAAATGGAGTTGTTCTCCCACAAGAACCACTCTCCTGATCCTTCTTCAATACGCCCTTCACCAACATGCAGTGTTTCCTTGATTGAATTAGCTCTCACACCAATATTTGCGTCTAGAGCCTTTGCATTGAGGGCTATCTGAAAACGGCTGTGGCGCTGAAGTTGCCTGTGAATGTGGAGTTGGTGGCATGTGAAACCCGCATGTGGAGCATTCGTTTGTGTGGGATGCTCTACCAGGTTCATTTCAGTCCTAGCCATACAAAGGGCACTAAGCATAGAGTGTGAAAACTGAGTTTCCTTGAGAGCTGCTTGGAAGCCTGATGGTGTGTGAAGTTAGTGAGCCAAATGGAGTTGTTCTCCCACAAGAACCACTCGGCTGATCCTTCTTCAATATGCCCTTCACCAACATGCCGTGTTTCCTTGATTGAATTAGCTCTCACACCAATATTTGTGTCTAGAGCCTTTGCATTGAGGGCTATCTGAAAACGGCTGTGGCGCTGAAGTTGCCTGTCAATGTGGAGTTGGTGGCATGTGAAACCCGCATGTGGAGCATTCGTTTGTGTGGGATGCTCTACCAGGTTCATTCCTAGATAATGCACTCAAAGGGCACTAAGCATAGAGTGTGAAAACTGAGTTTCCTTGAGAGCTGCTTGGAAGCCTGATGGTGTGTGAAGTTAGTGAGCCAAATGGAGTTGTTCTCCCACAAGAACCACTCGGCTGATCCTTCTTCAATATGCCCTTCACCAACATGCAGTGTTTCCTTGATTGAATTAGCTCTCACACCAATATTTGCATCTAGAGCCTTTGCATTGAGGGCTATCTGAAAACGGCTGTGGCGCTGAAGTTGCCTGTCAATGTGGAGTTGGTGGCATGTGAAACCCGCATGTGGAGCATTCGTTTATGTGGGATGCTCACCAAGCTTCTTTTCAGTCCTAGGCACTCAAAGGGCACTAAGCATAGAGTGTGAAAACTGAGTTTCCTTGAGAGCTGCTTGGAAGCCTGATGGTGTGTGAAGTTAGTGAGCCAAATGGAGTTGTTCTCCCACAAGAACCACTCGGCTGATCCTTCTTCAATATGCCCTTCACCAACATGCAGTGTTTTCTTGATTGAATTAGCTCTCACACCAATATTTGCGTCTAGAGCCTTTGCTTTGAGGGCTATCTGAAAACGGCTGTGGCGCTGAAGTTGCCTGTGAATGTGGAGTTGGTGGCATGTGAAACCCGCATGTGGAGCATTCGTTTGTGTGGGATGCTCTACCAGGTTCATTCCTAGATAATGCACTCAAAGGGCACTAAGCATAGAGTGTGAAAACTGAGTTTCCTTGAGAGCTGCTTGGAAGCCTGATGGTGTGTGAAGTTAGTGAGCCAAATGGAGTTGTTCTCCCACAAGAACCACTCGGCTGATCCTTCTTCAATATGCCCTTCACCAACATGCAGTGTTTCCTTGATTGAATTAGCTCTCACACCAATATTTGCGTCTAGAGCCTTTGCATTGAGGGCTATCTGAAAACGGCTGTGGCGCTGAAGTTGCCTGTGAATGTGGAGTTGGTGGCATGTGAAACCCGCATGTGGAGCATTCGTTTGTGTGGGATGCTGACCAAGTTTCATTTCAGTCCAAGGCACTCAAAGAGCACTAAGCATAGAGTGTGAAAACTGAGTTTCCTTGAGAGCTGCTTGGAAGCCTGATGGTGTGTGAAGTTAGTGAGCCAAATGGAGTTGTTCTCCCACAAGAACCACTCGGCTGATCCTTCTTCAATATGCCCTTCACCAACATGCAGTGTTTCCTTGATTGAATTAGCTCTCACACCAATATTTGCGTCTAGAGCCTTTGCTTTGAGGGCTATCTGAAAACGGCTGTGGCGCTGAAGTTGCCTGTGAATGTGGAGTTGGTGGCATGTGAAACCCGCATGTGGAGCATTCGTTTGTGAGGGATGCTCTACCAGGTTCATTTCATTCCTAGCCATACAAAGGGCACTAAGCATAGAGTGTGAAAACTGAGTTTCCTTGAGAGCTGCTTGGAAGCCTGATGGTGTGTGAAGTTAGTGAGCCAAATGGAGTTGTTCTCCCACAAGAACCACTCAGCTGATCCTTCTTCAATATGCCCTTCACCAACATGCAGTGTTTCCTTGTTTGAATTAGCTCTCACACCAATATTTGTGTCTAGAGCCTTTGCATTGAGGGCTATCTGAAAATGGCTGTGGCGCTGAAGTTGCCTGTGAATGTGGAGTTTTTGGCATGTGAAACCCGCATGTGGAGCATTCGTTTGTGTGGGATGCTCTACCAGGTTCATTTCATTCCTAGCCATACAAAGGGCACTAAGCATAGAGTGTGAAAACTGAGTTTCCTTGAGAGCTGCTTGGAAGCCTGATGGTGTGTGAAGTTAGTGAGCCAAATGGAGTTGTTCTCCCACAAGAACCACTCGGCTGATCCTTCTTCAATATGCCCTTCACCAACATGCAGTGTTTCCTTGATTGAATTAGCTCTCACACCAATATTTGCGTCTAGAGCCTTTGCTTTGAGGGCTATCTGAAAACGGCTGTGGCGCTGAAGTTGCCTGTGAATGTGGAGTTGGTGGCATGTGAAACCCGCATGTGGAGCATTCGTTTGTGTGGGATGCTCTACCAGGTTCATTCCTAGATAATGCACTCAAAGGGCACTAAGCATAGAGTGTGAAACCTGAGTTTCCTTGAGAGCTGCTTGGAAGCCTGATGGTGTGTGAAGTTAGTGAGCCAAATGGAGTTGTTCTCCCACAAGAACCACTCGGCTGATCCTTCTTCAATATGCCCTTCACCAACATGCAGTGTTTCCTTGATTGAATTAGCTCTCACACCAATATTTGCGTCTAGAGCCTTTGCATTGAGGGCTATCTGAAAACGGCTGTGGCGCTGAAGTTGCCTGTGAATGTGGAGTTGGTGGCATGTGAAACCCGCATGTGGAGCATTCGTTTGTGTGGGATGCTCTACCAGGTTCATTCCTAGATAATGCACTCAAAGGGCACTAAGCATAGAGTGTGAAAACTGAGTTTCCTTGAGAGCTGCTTGGAAGCCTGATGGTGTGTGAAGTTAGTGAGCCAAATGGAGTTGTTCTCCCACAAGAACCACTCGGCTGATCCTTCTTCAATATGCCCTTCACCAACATGCAGTGTTTCCTTGATTGAATTAGCTCTCACACCAATATTTGTGTCTAGAGCCTTTGCTTTGAGGGCTATCTGAAAACGGCTGTGGCGCTGAAGTTGCCTGTGAATGTGGAGTTGGTGGCATGTGAAACCCGCATGTGGAGCATTCGTTTGTGTGGGATGCTCTACCAGGTTCATTTCATTCCTAGCCATACAAAGGGCACTAAGCATAGAGTGTGAAAACTGAGTTTCCTTGAGAGCTGCTTAGAAGCCTGATGGTGTGTGAAGTTAGTGAGCCAAATGGAGTTGTTCTCCCACAAGAACCACTTGGCTGATCCTTCTTCAATACGCCCTTCACCAACATGCAGTGTTTCCTTGATTGAATTAGCTCTCACACCAATATTTGCGTCTAGAGCCTTTGCATTGAGGGCTATCTGAAAACGGCTGTGGCGCTGAAGTTGCCTGTCAATGTGGAGTTGGTGGCATGTGAAACCCGCATGTGGAGCATTCGTTTGTGTGGGATGCTCTACCAGGTTCATTTCAGTCCTAGCCATACAAAGGGCACTAAGCATAGAGTGTGAAAACTGAGTTTCCTTGAGAGCTGCTTGGAAGCCTGATGGTGTGTGAAGTTAGTGAGCCAAATGGAGTTGTTCTCCCACAAGAACCACTCGGCTGATCCTTCTTCAATATGCCCTTCACCAGCATGCAGTGTTTCCTTGATTGAATTCGCTCTCACACCAATATTTGCGTCTAGAGCCTTTGCATTGAGGGCTATCTGAAAACGGCTGTGGCGCTGAAGTTGCCTGTGAATGTGGAGTTGGTGGCATGTGAAACCCGCATGTGGAGCATTCGTTTGTGTGGGATGCTCTACCAGGTTCATTCCTAGATAATGCACTCAAAGGGCACTAAGCATAGAGTGTGAAAACTGAGTTTTCTTGAGAGCTGCTTGGAAGCCTGATGGTGTGTGAAGTTAGTGAGCCAAATGGAGTTGTTCTCCCACAAGAACCACTCGGCTGATCATTCTTCAATATGCCCTTCACCAACATGCAATGTTTCCTTGATTGAATTAGCTCTCACACCAATATTTGCGTCTAGAGCCTTTGCATTGAGGGATCTGAAAACGGCTGTGGCGCTGAAGTTGCCTGTGAATGTGGAGTTGGTGGCATGTGAAACCCGCATGTGGAGCATTCGTTTGTGTGGCTGACCAAGCTCTACCAGGTTCATTCCTAGATAATGCACTCAAAGGGCACTAAACATAGAGCGTGAAAACTGAGTTTCCTTGAGAGCTGCTTGGAAGCCTGATGGTGTGTGAAGTTAGTGAGCCAAATGGAGTTGTTCTCCCACAAGAACCACTCGGCTGATCCTTCTTCAATATGCCCTTCACCAACATGCAGTGTTTCCTTGATTGAATTAGCTCTCACACCAATATTTGGGTCTAGAGCCTTTGCATTGAGGGCTATCTGAAAACGGCTGTGGCGCTGAAGTTGCCTGTGAATGTGGAGTTGGTGGCATGTGAAACCCGCATGTGGAGCATTCGTTTGTGTGGGATGCTCTACCAGGTTCATTTCAGTCCTAGCCATACAAAGGGCACTAAGCATAGAGTGTGAAAACTGAGTTTCCTTGAGAGCTGCTTGGAAGCCTGATGGTGTGTGAAGTTAGTGAGCCAAATGGAGTTGTTCTCCCACAAGAACCACTCGGCTGATCCTTCTTCAATATGCCCTTCACCAACATGCAGTGTTTCCTTGATTGAATTAGCTCTCACACCAATATTTGCGTCTAGAGCCTTTGCTTTGAGGGCTATCTGAAAACGGCTGTGGCGCTGAAGTTGCCTGTCAATGTGGAGTTGGTGGCATGTGAAACCCGCATGTGGAGCATTCGTTTGTGTGGGATGCTCTACCAGGTTCATTCCTAGATAATGCACTCAAAGGGCACTAAGCATAGAGTGTGAAAACTGAGTTTCCTTGAGAGCTGCTTGGAAGCCTGATGGTGTGTGAAGTTAGTGAGCCAAATGGAGTTGTTCTCCCACAAGAACCACTCGGCTGATCCTTCTTCAATATGCCCTTCACCAACATGCAGTGTTTCCTTGATTGAATTAGCTCTCACACCAATATTTGCGTCTAGAGCCTTTGCATTGAGGGCTATCTGAAAATGGCTGTGGCGCTGAAGTTGCCTGTGAATGTGGAGTTGGTGGCATGTGAAACCCGCATGTGGAGCATTCGTTTGTGTGGGATGCTCTACCAGGTTCATTCCTAGATAATGCACTCAAAGGGCACTAAGCATAGAGTGTGAAAACTGAGTTTCCTTGAGAGCTGCTTGGAAGCCTGATGGTGTGTGAAGTTAGTGAGCCAAATGGAGTTGTTCTCCCACAAGAACCACTCGGCTGATCCTTCTTCAATATGCCCTTCACCAACATGCAGTGTTTCCTTGATTGAATTAGCTCTCACACCAATATTTGCGTCTAGAGCCTTTGCATTGAGGGCTATCTGAAAACGGCTGTGGCGCTGAAGTTGCCTGTGAATGTGGAGTTGGTGGCATGTGAAACCCGCATGTGGAGCATTCGTTTATGTGGGATGCTCACCAAGCTTCTTTTCAGTCCTAGGCACTCAAAGGGCACTAAGCATAGAGTGTGAAAACTGAGTTTCCTTGAGAGCTGCTTGGAAGCCTGATGGTGTGTGAAGTTAGTGAGCCAAATGGAGTTGTTCTCCCACAAGAACCACTCGGCTGATCCTTCTTCAATATGCCCTTCACCAACATGCAGTGTTTCCTTGATTGAATTAGCTCTCACACCAATATTTGCGTCTAGAGCCTTTGCTTTGAGGGCTATCTGAAAACGGCTGTGGCGCTGAAGTTGCCTGTGAATGTGGAGTTGGTGGCATGTGAAACCCGCATGTGGAGCATTCGTTTGTGTGGGATGCTCTACCAGGTTCATTCCTAGATAATGCACTCAAAGGGCACTAAGCATAGAGTGTGAAAACTGAGTTTCCTTGAGAGCTGCTTGGAAGCCTGATGGTGTGTGAAGTTAGTGAGCCAAATGGAGTTGTTCTCCCACAAGAACCACTCGGCTGATCCTTCTTCAATATGCCCTTCACCAACATGCAGTGTTTCCTTGATTGAATTAGCTCTCACACCAATATTTGCGTCTAGAGCCTTTGCATTGAGGGCTATCTGAAAACGGCTGTGGCGCTGAAGTTGCCTGTCAATGTGGAGTTGGTGGCATGTGAAACCCGCATGTGGAGCATTCGTTTGTGTGGCTGACCAAGCTCTACCAGGTTCATTCCTAGATAATGCACTCAAAGGGCAGTAAACATAGAGCGTGAAAACTGAGTTTCCTTGAGAGCTGCTTGGAAGCCTGATGGTGTGTGAAGTTAGTGAGCCAAATGGAGTTGTTCTCCACAAGAACCACTCGGCTGATCCTTCTTCAATATGCCCTTCACCAACATGCAGTGTTTCCTTGATTGAATTAGCTCTCACACCAATATTTGCGTCTAGAGCCTTTGCATTGAGGGCTATCTGAAAACGGCTGTGGCGCTGAAGTTGCCTGTGAATGTGGAGTTGGTGGCATGTGAAACCCGCATGTGGAGCATTCGTTTGTGTGGGATGCTCTACCAGGTTCATTTCATTCCTAGCCATACAAAGGGCACTAAGCATAGAGTGTGAAAACTGAGTTTCCTTGAGAGCTGCTTGGAAGCCTGATGGTGTGTGAAGTTAGTGAGCCAAATGGAGTTGTTCTCCCACAAGAACCACTCGGCTGATCCTTCTTCAATATGCCCTTCACCAGCATGCAGTGTTTCCTTTATTGAATTAGCTCTCACACCAATATTTGCGTCTAGAGCCTTTGCTTTGAGGGCTATCTGAAAACGGCTGTGGCGCTGAAGTTGCCTGTGAATGTGGAGTTGGTGGCATGTGAAACCCGCATGTGGAGCATTCGTTTGTGTGGCTGACCAAGCTCTACCAGGTTCATTCCTAGATAATGCACTCAAAGGGCACTAAACATAGAGCGTGAAAACTGAGTTTCCTTGAGAGCTGCTTGGAAGCCTGATGGTGTGTGAAGTTAGTGAGCCAAATGGAGTTGTTCTCCACAAGAACCACTCGGCTGATCCTTCTTCAATATGCCCTTCACCAACATGCAGTGTTTCCTTGATTGAATTAGCTCTCACACCAATATTTGTGTCTAGAGCCTTTGCTTTGAGGGCTATCTGAAAACGGCTGTGGCGCTGAAGTTGCCTGTGAATGTGGAGTTGGTGGCATGTGAAACCCGCATGTGTAGCATTCGTTTGTGTGGGATGCTCTACCAGGTTCATTTCATTCCTAGCCATACAAAGGGCACTAAGCATAGAGTGTGAAAACTGAGTTTCCTTGAGAGCTGCTTAGAAGCCTGATGGTGTGTGAAGTTAGTGAGCCAAATGGAGTTGTTCTCCCACAAGAACCACTTGGCTGATCCTTCTTCAATACGCCCTTCACCAACATGCAGTGTTTCCTTGATTGAATTAGCTCTCACACCAATATTTGCGTCTAGAGCCTTTGCATTGAGGGCTATCTGAAAACGGCTGTGGCGCTGAAGTTGCCTGTGAATGTGGAGTTGGTGGCATGTGAAACCCGCATGTGGAGCATTCGTTTGTGTGGGATGCTCTACCAGGTTCATTTCAGTCCTAGCCATACAAAGGGCACTAAGCATAGAGTGTGAAAACTGAGTTTCCTTGAGAGCTGCTTGGAAGCCTGATGGTGTGTGAAGTTAGTGAGCCAAATGGAGTTGTTCTCCCACAAGAACCACTCGGCTGATCCTTCTTCAATATGCCCTTCACCAACATGCCGTGTTTCCTTGATTGAATTAGCTCTCACACCAATATTTGTGTCTAGAGCCTTTGCATTGAGGGCTATCTGAAAACGGCTGTGGCGCTGAAGTTGCCTGTCAATGTGGAGTTGGTGGCATGTGAAACCCGCATGTGGAGCATTCGTTTGTGTGGGATGCTCTACCAGGTTCATTCCTAGATAATGCACTCAAAGGGCACTAAGCATAGAGTGTGAAAACTGAGTTTCCTTGAGAGCTGCTTGGAAGCCTGATGGTGTGTGAAGTTAGTGAGCCAAATGGAGTTGTTCTCCCACAAGAACCACTCGGCTGATCCTTCTTCAATATGCCCTTCACCAACATGCAGTGTTTCCTTGATTGAATTAGCTCTCACACCAATATTTGCATCTAGAGCCTTTGCATTGAGGGCTATCTGAAAACGGCTGTGGCGCTGAAGTTGCCTGTCAATGTGGAGTTGGTGGCATGTGAAACCCGCATGTGGAGCATTCGTTTATGTGGGATGCTCACCAAGCTTCTTTTCAGTCCTAGGCACTCAAAGGGCACTAAGCATAGAGTGTGAAAACTGAGTTTCCTTGAGAGCTGCTTGGAAGCCTGATGGTGTGTGAAGTTAGTGAGCCAAATGGAGTTGTTCTCCCACAAGAACCACTCGGCTGATCCTTCTTCAATATGCCCTTCACCAACATGCAGTGTTTTCTTGATTGAATTAGCTCTCACACCAATATTTGCGTCTAGAGCCTTTGCTTTGAGGGCTATCTGAAAACGGCTGTGGCGCTGAAGTTGCCTGTGAATGTGGAGTTGGTGGCATGTGAAACCCGCATGTGGAGCATTCGTTTGTGTGGGATGCTCTACCAGGTTCATTCCTAGATAATGCACTCAAAGGGCACTAAGCATAGAGTGTGAAAACTGAGTTTCCTTGAGAGCTGCTTGGAAGCCTGATGGTGTGTGAAGTTAGTGAGCCAAATGTAGTTGTTCTCCCACAAGAACCACTCGGCTGATCCTTCTTCAATATGCCCTTCACCAACATGCAGTGTTTCCTTGATTGAATTAGCTCTCACACCAATATTTGCGTCTAGAGCCTTTGCATTGAGGGCTATCTGAAAACGGCTGTGGCGCTGAAGTTGCCTGTGAATGTGGAGTTGGTGGCATGTGAAACCCGCATGTGGAGCATTCGTTTGTGTGGGATGCTGACCAAGTTTCATTTCAGTCCAAGGCAAACAAAGAGCACTAAGCATAGAGTGTGAAAACTGAGTTTCCTTGAGAGCTGCTTGGAAGCCTGATGGTGTGTGAAGTTAGTGAGCCAAATGGAGTTGTTCTCCCACAAGAACCACTCGGCTGATCCTTCTTCAATATGCCCTTCACCAACATGCAGTGTTTCCTTGATTGAATTAGCTCTCACACCAATATTTGCGTCTAGAGCCTTTGCATTGAGGGCTATCTGAAAACGGCTGTGGCGCTGAAGTTGCCTGTGAATGTGGAGTTGGTGGCATGTGAAACCCGCATGTGGAGCATTCGTTTGTGTGGGATGCTCTACCAGGTTCATTCCTAGATAATGCACTCAAAGGGCACTAAGCATAGAGTGTGAAAACTGAGTTTCCTTGAGAGCTGCTTGGAAGCCTGATGGTGTGTGAAGTTAGTGAGCCAAATGGAGTTGTTCTCCACAAGAACCACTCGGCTGATCCTTCTTCAATATGCCCTTCACCAACATGCAGTGTTTCCTTGATTGAATTAGCTCTCACACCAATATTTGTGTCTAGAGCCTTTGCATTGAGGGCTATCTGAAAACGGCTGTGGCGCTGAAGTTGCCTGTGAATGTGGAGTTGGTGGCATGTGAAACCCGCATGTGTAGCATTCGTTTGTGTGGGATGCTCTACCAGGTTCATTTCATTCCTAGCCATACAAAGGGCACTAAGCATAGAGTGTGAAAACTGAGTTTCCTTGAGAGCTGCTGAGAAGCCTGATGGTGTGTGAAGTTAGTGAGCCAAATGGAGTTGTTCTCCCACAAGAACCACTTGGCTGATCCTTCTTCAATACGCCCTTCACCAACATGCAGTGTTTCCTTGATTGAATTAGCTCTCACACCAATATTTGCGTCTAGAGCCTTTGCATTGAGGGCTATCTGAAAACGGCTGTGGCGCTGAAGTTGCCTGTGAATGTGGAGTTGGTGGCATGTGAAACCCGCATGTGGAGCATTCGTTTGTGTGGGATGCTCTACCAGGTTCATTTCAGTCCTAGCCATACAAAGGGCACTAAGCATAGAGTGTGAAAACTGAGTTTCCTTGAGAGCTGCTTGGAAGCCTGATGGTGTGTGAAGTTAGTGAGCCAAATGGAGTTGTTCTCCCACAAGAACCACTCGGCTGATCCTTCTTCAATATGCCCTTCACCAACATGCCGTGTTTCCTTGATTGAATTAGCTCTCACACCAATATTTGTGTCTAGAGCCTTTGCATTGAGGGCTATCTGAAAACGGCTGTGGCGCTGAAGTTGCCTGTCAATGTGGAGTTGGTGGCATGTGAAACCCGCATGTGGAGCATTCGTTTGTGTGGGATGCTCTACCAGGTTCATTCCTAGATAATGCACTCAAAGGGCACTAAGCATAGAGTGTGAAAACTGAGTTTCCTTGAGAGCTGCTTGGAAGCCTGATGGTGTGTGAAGTTAGTGAGCCAAATGGAGTTGTTCTCCCACAAGAACCACTCGGCTGATCCTTCTTCAATATGCCCTTCACCAACATGCAGTGTTTCCTTGATTGAATTAGCTCTCACACCAATATTTGCATCTAGAGCCTTTGCATTGAGGGCTATCTGAAAACGGCTGTGGCGCTGAAGTTGCCTGTCAATGTGGAGTTGGTGGCATGTGAAACCCGCATGTGGAGCATTCGTTTATGTGGGATGCTCACCAAGCTTCTTTTCAGTCCTAGGCACTCAAAGGGCACTAAGCATAGAGTGTGAAAACTGAGTTTCCTTGAGAGCTGCTTGGAAGCCTGATGGTGTGTGAAGTTAGTGAGCCAAATGGAGTTGTTCTCCCACAAGAACCACTCGGCTGATCCTTCTTCAATATGCCCTTCACCAACATGCAGTGTTTTCTTGATTGAATTAGCTCTCACACCAATATTTGCGTCTAGAGCCTTTGCTTTGAGGGCTATCTGAAAACGGCTGTGGCGCTGAAGTTGCCTGTGAATGTGGAGTTGGTGGCATGTGAAACCCGCATGTGGAGCATTCGTTTGTGTGGGATGCTCTACCAGGTTCATTCCTAGATAATGCACTCAAAGGGCACTAAGCATAGAGTGTGAAAACTGAGTTTCCTTGAGAGCTGCTTGGAAGCCTGATGGTGTGTGAAGTTAGTGAGCCAAATGGAGTTGTTCTCCCACAAGAACCACTCGGCTGATCCTTCTTCAATATGCCCTTCACCAACATGCAGTGTTTCCTTGATTGAATTAGCTCTCACACCAATATTTGCGTCTAGAGCCTTTGCATTGAGGGCTATCTGAAAACGGCTGTGGCGCTGAAGTTGCCTGTGAATGTGGAGTTGGTGGCATGTGAAACCCGCATGTGGAGCATTCGTTTGTGTGGGATGCTGACCAAGTTTCATTTCAGTCCAAGGCACACAAAGAGCACTAAGCATAGAGTGTGAAAACTGAGTTTCCTTGAGAGCTGCTTGGAAGCCTGATGGTGTGTGAAGTTAGTGAGCCAAATGGAGTTGTTCTCCCACAAGAACCACTCGGCTGATCCTTCTTCAATATGCCCTTCACCAACATGCAGTGTTTCCTTGATTGAATTAGCTCTCACACCAATATTTGCGTCTAGAGCCTTTGCTTTGAGGGCTATCTGAAAACGGCTGTGGCGCTGAAGTTGCCTGTGAATGTGGAGTTGGTGGCATGTGAAACCCGCATGTGGAGCATTCGTTTGTGAGGGATGCTCTACCAGGTTCATTTCATTCCTAGCCATACAAAGGGCACTAAGCATAGAGTGTGAAAACTGAGTTTCCTTGAGAGCTGCTTGGAAGCCTGATGGTGTGTGAAGTTAGTGAGCCAAATGGAGTTGTTCTCCCACAAGAACCACTCAGCTGATCCTTCTTCAATATGCCCTTCACCAACATGCAGTGTTTCCTTGTTTGAATTAGCTCTCACACCAATATTTGTGTCTAGAGCCTTTGCATTGAGGGCTATCTGAAAATGGCTGTGGCGCTGAAGTTGCCTGTGAATGTGGAGTTTTTGGCATGTGAAACCCGCATGTGGAGCATTCGTTTGTTTGGGATGCTCTACCAGGTTCATTTCATTCCTAGCCATACAAAGGGCACTAAGCATAGAGTGTGAAAACTGAGTTTCCTTGAGAGCTGCTTGGAAGCCTGATGGTGTGTGAAGTTAGTGAGCCAAATGGAGTTGTTCTCCCACAAGAACCACTCGGCTGATCCTTCTTCAATATGCCCTTCACCAACATGCAGTGTTTCCTTGATTGAATTAGCTCTCACACCAATATTTGCGTCTAGAGCCTTTGCATTGAGGGCTATCTGAAAACGGCTGTGGCGCTGAAGTTGCCTGTGAATGTGGAGTTGGTGGCATGTGAAACCCGCATGTGGAGCATTCGTTTGTGTGGGATGCTCTACCAGGTTCATTCCTAGATAATGCACTCAAAGGGCACTAAGCATAGAGTGTGAAACCTGAGTTTCCTTGAGAGCTGCTTGGAAGCCTGATGGTGTGTGAAGTTAGTGAGCCAAATGGAGTTGTTCTCCCACAAGAACCACTCGGCTGATCCTTCTTCAATATGCCCTTCACCAACATGCAGTGTTTCCTTGATTGAATTAGCTCTCACACCAATATTTGCGTCTAGAGCCTTTGCATTGAGGGCTATCTGAAAACGGCTGTGGCGCTGAAGTTGCCTGTGAATGTGGAGTTGGTGGCATGTGAAACCCGCATGTGGAGCATTCGTTTGTGTGGGATGCTCTACCAGGTTCATTCCTAGATAATGCACTCAAAGGGCACTAAGCATAGAGTGTGAAAACTGAGTTTCCTTGAGAGCTGCTTGGAAGCCTGATGGTGTGTGAAGTTAGTGAGCCAAATGGAGTTGTTCTCCCACAAGAACCACTCGGCTGATCCTTCTTCAATATGCCCTTCACCAACATGCAGTGTTTCCTTGATTGAATTAGCTCTCACACCAATATTTGTGTCTAGAGCCTTTGCTTTGAGGGCTATCTGAAAACGGCTGTGGCGCTGAAGTTGCCTGTGAATGTGGAGTTGGTGGCATGTGAAACCCGCATGTGGAGCATTCGTTTGTGTGGGATGCTCTACCAGGTTCATTTCATTCCTAGCCATACAAAGGGCACTAAGCATAGAGTGTGAAAACTGAGTTTCCTTGAGAGCTGCTTAGAAGCCTGATGGTGTGTGAAGTTAGTGAGCCAAATGGAGTTGTTCTCCCACAAGAACCACTTGGCTGATCCTTCTTCAATACGCCCTTCACCAACATGCAGTGTTTCCTTGATTGAATTAGCTCTCACACCAATATTTGCGTCTAGAGCCTTTGCATTGAGGGCTATCTGAAAACGGCTGTGGCGCTGAAGTTGCCTGTCAATGTGGAGTTGGTGGCATGTGAAACCCGCATGTGGAGCATTCGTTTCTGTGGGATGCTCTACCAGGTTCATTTCAGTCCTAGCCATACAAAGGGCACTAAGCATAGAGTGTGAAAACTGAGTTTCCTTGAGAGCTGCTTGGAAGCCTGATGGTGTGTGAAGTTAGTGAGCCAAATGGAGTTGTTCTCCCACAAGAACCACTCGGCTGATCCTTCTTCAATATGCCCTTCACCAGCATGCAGTGTTTCCTTGATTGAATTCGCTCTCACACCAATATTTGCGTCTAGAGCCTTTGCATTGAGGGCTATCTGAAAACGGCTGTGGCGCTGAAGTTGCCTGTGAATGTGGAGTTGGTGGCATGTGAAACCCGCATGTGGAGCATTCGTTTGTGTGGCTGACCAAGCTCTACCAGGTTCATTCCTAGATAATGCACTCAAAGGGCACTAAACATAGAGCGTGAAAACTGAGTTTCCTTGAGAGCTGCTTGGAAGCCTGATGGTGTGTGAAGTTAGTGAGCCAAATGGAGTTGTTCTCCCACAAGAACCACTCGGCTGATCCTTCTTCAATATGCCCTTCACCAACATGCAGTGTTTCCTTGATTGAATTAGCTCTCACACCAATATTTGGGTCTAGAGCCTTTGCATTGAGGGCTATCTGAAAACGGCTGTGGCGCTGAAGTTGCCTGTGAATGTGGAGTTGGTGGCATGTGAAACCCGCATGTGGAGCATTCGTTTGTGTGGGATGCTCTACCAGGTTCATTTCAGTCCTAGCCATACAAAGGGCACTAAGCATAGAGTGTGAAAACTGAGTTTCCTTGAGAGCTGCTTGGAAGCCTGATGGTGTGTGAAGTTAGTGAGCCAAATGGAGTTGTTCTCCCACAAGAACCACTCGGCTGATCCTTCTTCAATATGCCCTTCACCAACATGCAGTGTTTCCTTGATTGAATTAGCTCTCACACCAATATTTGCGTCTAGAGCCTTTGCTTTGAGGGCTATCTGAAAACGGCTGTGGCGCTGAAGTTGCCTGTGAATGTGGAGTTGGTGGCATGTGAAACCCGCATGTGGAGCATTCGTTTGTGTGGGATGCTCTACCAGGTTCATTCCTAGATAATGCACTCAAAGGGCACTAAGCATAGAGTGTGAAAACTGAGTTTCCTTGAGAGCTGCTTTGAAGCCTGATGGTGTGTGAAGTTAGTGAGCCAAATGGAGTTGTTCTCCCACAAGAACCACTCGGCTGATCCTTCTTCAATATGCCCTTCACCAACATGCAGTGTTTCCTTGATTGAATTAGCTCTCACACCAATATTTGCGTCTAGAGCCTTTGCATTGAGGGCTATCTGAAAATGGCTGTGGCGCTGAAGTTGCCTGTGAATGTGGAGTTGGTGGCATGTGAAACCCGCATGTGGAGCATTCGTTTGTGTGGGATGCTCTACCAGGTTCATTCCTAGATAATGCACTCAAAGGGCACTAAGCATAGAGTGTGAAAACTGAGTTTCCTTGAGAGCTGCTTGGAAGCCTGATGGTGTGTGAAGTTAGTGAGCCAAATGGAGTTGTTCTCCCACAAGAACCACTTGGCTGATCCTTCTTCAATATGCCCTTCACCAACATGCAGTGTTTCCTTGATTGAATTAGCTCTCACACCAATATTTGCGTCTAGAGCCTTTGCATTGAGGGCTATCTGAAAACGGCTGTGGCGCTGAAGTTGCCTGTGAATGTGGAGTTGGTGGCATGTGAAACCCGCATGTGGAGCATTCGTTTATGTGGGATGCTCACCAAGCTTCTTTTCAGTCCTAGGCACTCAAAGGGCACTAAGCATAGAGTGTGAAAACTGAGTTTCCTTGAGAGCTGCTTGGAAGCCTGATGGTGTGTGAAGTTAGTGAGCCAAATGGAGTTGTTCTCCCACAAGAACCACTCGGCTGATCCTTCTTCAATATGCCCTTCACCAACATGCAGTGTTTCCTTGATTGAATTAGCTCTCACACCAATATTTGCGTCTAGAGCCTTTGCTTTGAGGGCTATCTGAAAACGGCTGTGGCGCTGAAGTTGCCTGTGAATGTGGAGTTGGTGGCATGTGAAACCCGCATGTGGAGCATTCGTTTGTATGGGATGCTCTACCAGGTTCATTCCTAGATAATGCACTCAAAGGGCACTAAGCATAGAGTGTGAAAACTGAGTTTCCTTGAGAGCTGCTTGGAAGCCTGATGGTGTGTGAAGTTAGTGAGCCAAATGGAGTTGTTCTCCCACAAGAACCACTCGGCTGATCCTTCTTCAATATGCCCTTCACCAACATGCAGTGTTTCCTTGATTGAATTAGCTCTCACACCAATATTTGCGTCTAGAGCCTTTGCATTGAGGGCTATCTGAAAACGGCTGTGGCGCTGAAGTTGCCTGTGAATGTGGAGTTGGTGGCATGTGAAACCCGCATGTGGAGCATTCGTTTGTGTGGCTGACCAAGCTCTACCAGGTTCATTCCTAGATAATGCACTCAAAGGGCAGTAAACATAGAGCGTGAAAACTGAGTTTCCTTGAGAGCTGCTTGGAAGCCTGATGGTGTGTGAAGTTAGTGAGCCAAATGGAGTTGTTCTCCCACAAGAACCACTCGGCTGATCCTTCTTCAATATGCCCTTCACCAACATGCAGTGTTTCCTTGATTGAATTAGCTCTCACACCAATATTTGCGTCTAGAGCCTTTGCATTGAGGGCTATCTGAAAACGGCTGTGGCGCTGAAGTTGCCTGTGAATGTGGAGTTGGTGGCATGTGAAACCCGCATGTGGAGCATTCGTTTGTGTGGGATGCTCTACCAGGTTCATTTCATTCCTAGCCATACAAAGGGCACTAAGCATAGAGTGTGAAAACTGAGTTTCCTTGAGAGCTGCTTGGAAGCCTGATGGTGTGTGAAGTTAGTGAGCCAAATGGAGTTGTTCTCCCACAAGAACCACTCGGCTGATCCTTCTTCAATATGCCCTTCACCAACATGCAGTGTTTCCTTTATTGAATTAGCTCTCACACCAATATTTGCGTCTAGAGCCTTTGCTTTGAGGGCTATCTGAAAACGGCTGTGGCGCTGAAGTTGCCTGTGAATGTGGAGTTGGTGGCATGTGAAACCCGCATGTGGAGCATTCGTTTGTGTGGCTGACCAAGCTCTACCAGGTTCATTCCTAGATAATGCACTCAAAGGGCACTAAACATAGAGCGTGAAAACTGAGTTTCCTTGAGAGCTGCTTGGAAGCCTGATGGTGTGTGAAGTTAGTGAGCCAAATGGAGTTGTTCTCCCACAAGAACCACTCAGCTGATCCTTCTTCAATATGCCCTTCACCAACATGCAGTGTTTCCTTGATTGAATTAGCTCTCACACCAATATTTGCGTCTAGAGCCTTTGCATTGAGGGCTATCTGAAAACGGCTGTGGCGCTGAAGTTGCCTGTGAATGTGGAGTTGGTGGCATGTGAAACCCGCATGTGGAGCATTCGTTTGTGTGGGATGCTCTACCAGGTTCATTTCAGTCCTAGCCATACAAAGGGCACTAAGCATAGAGTGTGAAAACTGAGTTTCCTTGAGAGCTGCTTGGAAGCCTGATGGTGTGTGAAGTTAGTGAGCCAAATGGAGTTGTTCTCCCACAAGAACCACTCGGCTGATCCTTCTTCAATATGCCCTTCACCAACATGCAGTGTTTCCTTGATTGAATTAGCTCTCACACTAATATTTGTGTCTAGAGCCTTTGCATTGAGGGCTATCTGAAAACGGCTGTGGCGCTGAAGTTGCCTGTGAATGTGGAGTTGGTGGCATGTGAAACCCGCATGTGGAGCATTCGTTTGTGTGGGATGCTCTACCAGGTTCATTCCTAGATAATGCACTCAAAGGGCACTAAGCATAGAGTGTGAAAACTGAGTTTCATGAGAGCTGCTTGGAAGCCTGATGGTGTGTGAAGTTAGTGAGCCAAATGGAGTTGTTCTCCCACAAGAACCACTCGGCTGATCCTTCTTCAATATGCCCTTCACCAACATGCAGTGTTTCCTTGATTGAATTAGCTCTCACACCAATATTTGCGTCTAGAGCCTTTACATTGAGGGCTATCTGAAAACGGCTGTGGCGCTGAAGTTGTCTGTGAATGTGGAGTTGGTGGCATGTGAAACCCGCATGTGGAGCATTCGTTTGTGTGGGATGCTCTACCAGGTTCATTCCTAGATAATGCACTCAAAGGGCACTAAGCATAGAGTGTGAAAACTGAGTTTCCTTGAGAGCTGCTTGGAAGCCTGATGGTGTGTGAAGTTAGTGAGCCAAATGGAGTTGTTCTCCCACAAGAACCACTCTCCTGATCCTTCTTCAATATGCCCTTCACCAACATGCAGTGTTTCCTTGATTGAATTAGCTCTCACACCAATATTTGCGTCTAGAGCCTTTGCATTGAGGGCTATCTGAAAATGGCTGTGGCGCTGAAGTTGCCTGTGAATGTGGAGTTGGTGGCATGTGAAACCCGCATGTGGAGCATTCGTTTGTGTGGGATGCTCTACCAGGTTCATTCCTAGATAATGCACTCAAAGGGCACTAAGCATAGAGTGTGAAAACTGAGTTTCCTTGAGAGCTGCTTGGAAGCCTGATGGTGTGTGAAGTTAGTGAGCCAAATGGAGTTGTTCTCCCACAAGAACCACTCGGCTGATCCTTCTTCAATATGCCCTTCACCAACATGCAGTGTTTCCTTGATTGAATTAGCTCTCACACCAATATTTGTGTCTAGAGCCTTTGCATTGAGGGCTATCTGAAAACGGCTGTGGCGCTGAAGTTGCCTGTGAATGTGGAGTTGGTGGCATGTGAAACCCGCATGTGTAGCATTCGTTTGTGTGGGATGCTCTACCAGGTTCATTTCATTCCTAGCCATACAAAGGGCACTAAGCATAGAGTGTGAAAACTGAGTTTCCTTGAGAGCTGCTTAGAAGCCTGATGGTGTGTGAAGTTAGTGAGCCAAATGGAGTTGTTCTCCCACAAGAACCACTCTCCTGATCCTTCTTCAATACGCCCTTCACCAACATGCAGTGTTTCCTTGATTGAATTAGCTCTCACACCAATATTTGCGTCTAGAGCCTTTGCATTGAGGGCTATCTGAAAACGGCTGTGGCGCTGAAGTTGCCTGTCAATGTGGAGTTGGTGGCATGTGAAACCCGCATGTGGAGCATTCGTTTGTGTGGGATGCTCTACCAGGTTCATTTCAGTCCTAGCCATACAAAGGGCACTAAGCATAGAGTGTGAAAACTGAGTTTCCTTGAGAGCTGCTTGGAAGCCTGATGGTGTGTGAAGTTAGTGAGCCAAATGGAGTTGTTCTCCCACAAGAACCACTCGGCTGATCCTTCTTCAATATGCCCTTCACCAACATGCCGTGTTTCCTTGATTGAATTAGCTCTCACACCAATATTTGTGTCTAGAGCCTTTGCATTGAGGGCTATCTGAAAACGGCTGTGGCGCTGAAGTTGCCTGTCAATGTGGAGTTGGTGGCATGTGAAACCCGCATGTGGAGCATTCGTTTGTGTGGGATGCTCTACCAGGTTCATTCCTAGATAATGCACTCAAAGGGCACTAAGCATAGAGTGTGAAAACTGAGTTTCCTTGAGAGCTGCTTGGAAGCCTGATGGTGTGTGAAGTTAGTGAGCCAAATGGAGTTGTTCTCCCACAAGAACCACTCGGCTGATCCTTCTTCAATATGCCCTTCACCAACATGCAGTGTTTCCTTGATTGAATTAGCTCTCACACCAATATTTGCATCTAGAGCCTTTGCATTGAGGGCTATCTGAAAACGGCTGTGGCGCTGAAGTTGCCTGTCAATGTGGAGTTGGTGGCATGTGAAACCCGCATGTGGAGCATTCGTTTATGTGGGATGCTCACCAAGCTTCTTTTCAGTCCTAGGCACTCAAAGGGCACTAAGCATAGAGTGTGAAAACTGAGTTTCCTTGAGAGCTGCTTGGAAGCCTGATGGTGTGTGAAGTTAGTGAGCCAAATGGAGTTGTTCTCCCACAAGAACCACTCGGCTGATCCTTCTTCAATATGCCCTTCACCAACATGCAGTGTTTCCTTGATTGAATTAGCTCTCACACCAATATTTGCGTCTAGAGCCTTTGCTTTGAGGGCTATCTGAAAACGGCTGTGGCGCTGAAGTTGCCTGTGAATGTGGAGTTGGTGGCATGTGAAACCCGCATGTGGAGCATTCGTTTGTGTGGGATGCTCTACCAGGTTCATTCCTAGATAATGCACTCAAAGGGCACTAAGCATAGAGTGTGAAAACTGAGTTTCCTTGAGAGCTGCTTGGAAGCCTGATGGTGTGTGAAGTTAGTGAGCCAAATGGAGTTGTTCTCCCACAAGAACCACTCTCCTGATCCTTCTTCAATATGCCCTTCACCAACATGCAGTGTTTCCTTGATTGAATTAGCTCTCACACCAATATTTGCGTCTAGAGCCTTTGCATTGAGGGCTATCTGAAAACGGCTGTGGCGCTGAAGTTGCCTGTGAATGTGGAGTTGGTGGCATGTGAAACCCGCATGTGGAGCATTCGTTTGTGTGGGATGCTCTACCAGGTTCATTTCAGTCCAAGGCACACAAAGAGCACTAAGCATAGAGTGTGAAAACTGAGTTTCCTTGAGAGCTGCTTGGAAGCCTGATGGTGTGTGAAGTTAGTGAGCCAAATGGAGTTGTTCTCCCACAAGAACCACTCGGCTGATCCTTCTTCAATATGCCCTTCACCAACATGCAGTGTTTCCTTGATTGAATTAGCTCTCACACCAATATTTGCGTCTAGAGCCTTTGCATTGAGGGCTATCTGAAAACGGCTGTGGCGCTGAAGTTGCCTGTGAATGTGGAGTTGGTGGCATGTGAAACCCGCATGTGGAGCATTCGTTTGTGAGGGATGCTCTACCAGGTTCATTTCAGTCCTAGCCATACAAAGGGCACTAAGCATAGAGTGTGAAAACTGAGTTTCCTTGAGAGCTGCTTGGAAGCCTGATGGTGTGTGAAGTTAGTGAGCCAAATGGAGTTGTTCTCCCACAAGAACCACTCAGCTGATCCTTCTTCAATATGCCCTTCACCAACATGCAGTGTTTCCTTGTTTGAATTAGCTCTCACACCAATATTTGTGTCTAGAGCCTTTGCATTGAGGGCTATCTGAAAATGGCTGTGGCGCTGAAGTTGCCTGTGAATGTGGAGTTTTTGGCATGTGAAACCCGCATGTGGAGCATTCGTTTGTGTGGGATGCTCTACCAGGTTCATTTCATTCCTAGCCATACAAAGGGCACTAAGCATAGAGTGTGAAAACTGAGTTTCCTTGAGAGCTGCTTGGAAGCCTGATGGTGTGTGAAGTTAGTGAGCCAAATGGAGTTGTTCTCCCACAAGAACCACTCGGCTGATCCTTCTTCAATATGCCCTTCACCAACATGCAGTGTTTCCTTGATTGAATTAGCTCTCACACCAATATTTGCGTCTAGAGCCTTTGCATTGAGGGCTATCTGAAAACGGCTGTGGCGCTGAAGTTGCCTGTCAATGTGGAGTTGGTGGCATGTGAAACCCGCATGTGGAGCATTCGTTTGTGTGGGATGCTCTACCAGGTTCATTCCTAGATAATGCACTCAAAGGGCACTAAGCATAGAGTGTGAAAACTGAGTTTCCTTGAGAGCTGCTTGGAAGCCTGATGGTGTGTGAAGTTAGTGAGCCAAATGGAGTTGTTCTCCCACAAGAACCACTCGGCTGATCCTTCTTCAATATGCCCTTCACCAACATGCAGTGTTTCCTTGATTGAATTAGCTCTCACACCAATATTTGTGTCTAGAGCCTTTGCTTTGAGGGCTATCTGAAAACGGCTGTGGCGCTGAAGTTGCCTGTGAATGTGGAGTTGGTGGCATGTGAAACCCGCATGTGGAGCATTCGTTTGTGTGGGATGCTCTACCAGGTTCATTTCATTCCTAGCCATACAAAGGGCACTAAGCATAGAGTGTGAAAACTGAGTTTCCTTGAGAGCTGCTTAGAAGCCTGATGGTGTGTGAAGTTAGTGAGCCAAATGGAGTTGTTCTCCCACAAGAACCACTTGGCTGATCCTTCTTCAATACGCCCTTCACCAACATGCAGTGTTTCCTTGATTGAATTAGCTCTCACACCAATATTTGCGTCTAGAGCCTTTGCATTGAGGGCTATCTGAAAACGGCTGTGGCGCTGAAGTTGCCTGTCAATGTGGAGTTGGTGGCATGTGAAACCCGCATGTGGAGCATTCGTTTGTGTGGGATGCTCTACCAGGTTCATTTCAGTCCTAGCCATACAAAGGGCACTAAGCATAGAGTGTGAAAACTGAGTTTCCTTGAGAGCTGCTTGGAAGCCTGATGGTGTGTGAAGTTAGTGAGCCAAATGGAGTTGTTCTCCCACAAGAACCACTCGGCTGATCCTTCTTCAATATGCCCTTCACCAGCATGCAGTGTTTCCTTGATTGAATTAGCTCTCACACCAATATTTGCGTCTAGAGCCTTTGCATTGAGGGCTATCTGAAAACGGCTGTGGCGCTGAAGTTGCCTGTGAATGTGGAGTTGGTGGCATGTGAAACCCGCATGTGGAGCATTCGTTTGTGTGGGATGCTCTACCAGGTTCATTCCTAGATAATGCACTCAAAGGGCACTAAGCATAGAGTGTGAAAACTGAGTTTTCTTGAGAGCTGCTTGGAAGCCTGATGGTGTGTGAAGTTAGTGAGCCAAATGGAGTTGTTCTCCCACAAGAACCACTCGGCTGATCATTCTTCAATATGCCCTTCACCAACATGCAGTGTTTCCTTGATTGAATTAGCTCTCACACCAATATTTGCGTCTAGAGCCTTTGCATTGAGGGATCTGAAAACGGCTGTGGCGCTGAAGTTGCCTGTGAATGTGGAGTTGGTGGCATGTGAAACCCGCATGTGGAGCATTCGTTTGTGTGGCTGACCAAGCTCTACCAGGTTCATTCCTAGATAATGCACTCAAAGGGCACTAAACATAGAGCGTGAAAACTGAGTTTCCTTGAGAGCTGCTTGGAAGCCTGATGGTGTGTGAAGTTAGTGAGCCAAATGGAGTTGTTCTCCCACAAGAACCACTCGGCTGATCCTTCTTCAATATGCCCTTCACCAACATGCAGTGTTTCCTTGATTGAATTAGCTCTCACACCAATATTTGCGTCTAGAGCCTTTGCATTGAGGGCTATCTGAAAACGGCTGTGGCGCTGAAGTTGCCTGTCAATGTGGAGTTGGTGGCATGTGAAACCCGCATGTGGAGCATTCGTTTGTGTGGGATGCTCTACCAGGTTCATTTCAGTCCTAGCCATACAAAGGGCACTAAGCATAGAGTGTGAAAACTGAGTTTCCTTGAGAGCTGCTTGGAAGCCTGATGGTGTGTGAAGTTAGTGAGCCAAATGGAGTTGTTCTCCCACAAGAACCACTCGGCTGATCCTTCTTCAATATGCCCTTCACCAACATGCAGTGTTTCCTTGATTGAATTAGCTCTCACACCAATATTTGCGTCTAGAGCCTTTGCTTTGAGGGCTATCTGAAAACGGCTGTGGCGCTGAAGTTGCCTGTGAATGTGGAGTTGGTGGCATGTGAAACCCGCATGTGGAGCATTCGTTTGTGTGGGATGCTCTACCAGGTTCATTCCTAGATAATGCACTCAAAGGGCACTAAGCATAGAGTGTGAAAACTGAGTTTCCTTGAGAGCTGCTTGGAAGCCTGATGGTGTGTGAAGTTAGTGAGCCAAATGGAGTTGTTCTCCCACAAGAACCACTCGGCTGATCCTTCTTCAATATGCCCTTCACCAACATGCAGTGTTTCCTTGATTGAATTAGCTCTCACACCAATATTTGCGTCTAGAGCCTTTGCATTGAGGGCTATCTGAAAATGGCTGTGGCGCTGAAGTTGCCTGTGAATGTGGAGTTGGTGGCATGTGAAACCCGCATGTGGAGCATTCGTTTGTGTGGGATGCTCTACCAGGTTCATTCCTAGATAATGCACTCAAAGGGCACTAAGCATAGAGTGTGAAAACTGAGTTTCCTTGAGAGCTGCTTGGAAGCCTGATGGTGTGTGAAGTTAGTGAGCCAAATGGAGTTGTTCTCCCACAAGAACCACTCGGCTGATCCTTCTTCAATATGCCCTTCACCAACATGCAGTGTTTCCTTGATTGAATTAGCTCTCACACCAATATTTGCGTCTAGAGCCTTTGCATTGAGGGCTATCTGAAAACGGCTGTGGCGCTGAAGTTGCCTGTCAATGTGGAGTTGGTGGCATGTGAAACCCGCATGTGGAGCATTCGTTTATGTGGGATGCTCACCAAGCTTCTTTTCAGTCCTAGGCACTCAAAGGGCACTAAGCATAGAGTGTGAAAACTGAGTTTCCTTGAGAGCTGCTTGGAAGCCTGATGGTGTGTGAAGTTAGTGAGCCAAATGGAGTTGTTCTCCCACAAGAACCACTCAGCTGATCCTTCTTCAATATGCCCTTCACCAACATGCAGTGTTTCCTTCATTGAATTAGCTCTCACACCAATATTTGTGTCTAGAGCCTTTGCATTGAGGGCTATCTGAAAACGGCTGTGGCGCTGAAGTTGCCTGTGAATGTGGAGTTGGTGGCATGTGAAACCCGCATGTGGAGCATTCGTTTGTGTGGGATGCTCTACCAGGTTCATTCCTAGATAATGCACTCAAAGGGCACTAAGCATAGAGTGTGAAAACTGAGTTTCCTTGAGAGCTGCTTGGAAGCCTGATGGTGTGTGAAGTTAGTGAGCCAAATGGAGTTGTTCTCCCACAAGAACCACTCGGCTGATCCTTCTTCAATATGCCCTTCACCAACATGCCGTGTTTCCTTCATTGAATTAGCTCTCACACCAATATTTGTGTCTAGAGCCTTTGCATTGAGGGCTATCTGAAAACGGCTGTGGCGCTGAAGTTGCCTGTGAATGTGGAGTTGGTGGCATGTGAAACCCGCATGTGGAGCATTCGTTTGTGTGGGATGCTCTACCAGGTTCATTCCTAGATAATGCACTCAAAGGGCACTAAGCATAGAGTGTGAAAACTGAGTTTCCTTGAGAGCTGCTTGGAAGCCTGATGGTGTGTGAAGTTAGTAAGCCAAATGGAGTTGTTCTCCCACAAGAACCACTCGGCTGATCCTTCTTCAATATGCCCTTCACCAACATGCAGTGTTTCCTTGATTGAATTAGCTCTCACACCAATATTTGCGTCTAGAGCCTTTGCATTGAGGGCTATCTGAAAACGGCTGTGGCGCTGAAGTTGCCTGTCAATGTGGAGTTGGTGGCATGTGAAACCCGCATGTGGAGCATTCGTTTGTGTGGGATGCTCTACCAGGTTCATTCCTAGATAATGCACTCATAGGGCACTAAGCATAGAGTGTGAAAACTGAGTTTCCTTGAGAGCTGCTTGGAAGCCTGATGGTGTGTGAAGTTAGTGAGCCAAATGGAGTTGTTCTCCCACAAGAACCACTCGGCTGATCCTTCTTCAATATGCCCTTCACCAACATGCAGTGTTTCCTTGATTGAATTAGCTCTCACACCAATATTTGCGTCTAGAGCCTTTGCATTGAGGGCTATCTGAAAACGTCTGTGGCGCTAAAGTTGCCTGTCAATGTGGAGTTGGTGGCATGTGAAACCCGCATGTGGAGCATTCGTTTGTGTGGGATGCTCTACCAGGTTCATTCCTAGATAATGCACTCAAAGGGCAGTAAACATAGAGCGTGAAAACTGAGTTTCCTTGAGAGCTGCTTGGAAGCCTGATGGTGTGTGAAGTTAGTGAGCCAAATGGAGTTGTTCTCCCACAAGAACCACTCGGCTGATCCTTCTTCAATATGCCCTTCACCAACATGCAGTGTTTCCTTGATTGAATTAGCTCTCACACCAATATTTGCGTCTAGAGCCTTTGCATTGAGGGCTATCTGAAAACGGCTGTGGCGCTGAAGTTGCCTGTGAATGTGGAGTTGGTGGCATGTGAAACCCGCATGTGGAGCATTCGTTTGTGTGGGATGCTCTACCAGGTTCATTTCAGTCCTAGCCATACAAAGGGCACTAAGCATAGAGTGTGAAAACTGAGTTTCCTTGAGAGCTGCTTGGAAGCCTGATGGTGTGTGAAGTTAGTGAGCCAAATGGAGTTGTTCTCCCACAAGAACCACTCGGCTGATCCTTCTTCAATATGCCCTTCACCAACATGCAGTGTTTCCTTGATTGAATTAGCTCTCACACCAATATTTGCGTCTAGAGCCTTTGCATTGAGGGCTATCTGAAAACGGCTGTGGCGCTGAAGTTGCCTGTGAATGTGGAGTTGGTGGCATGTGAAACCCGCATGTGGAGCATTCGTTTGTGTGGGATGCTCTACCAGGTTCATTTCAGTCCTAGCCATACAAAGGGCACTAAGCATAGAGTGTGAAAACTGAGTTTCCTTGAGAGCTGCTTGGAAGCCTAATGGTGTGTGAAGTTAGTGAGCCAAATGGAGTTGTTCTCCCACAAGAACCACTCGGCTGATCCTTCTTCAATATGCCCTTCACCAACATGCAGTGTTTCCTTGATTGAATTAGCTCTCACACCAATATTTGCGTCTAGAGCCTTTGCTTTGAGGGCTATCTGAAAACGGCTGTGGCGCTGAAGTTGCCTGTGAATGTAGAGTTGGTGGTATGTGAAACCCGCATGTGGAGCATTCGTTTGTGTGGCTGACCAAGCTCTACCAGGTTCATTCCTAGATAATGCACTCAAAGGGCAGTAAACATAGAGCGTGAAAACTGAGTTTCCTTGAGAGCTGCTTGGAAGCCTGATGGTGTGTGAAGTTAGTGAGCCAAATGGAGTTGTTCTCCCACAAGAACCACTCGGCTGATCCTTCTTCAATATGCCCTTCACCAACATGCAGTGTTTCCTTGATTGAATTAGCTCTCACACCAATATTTGCGTCTAGAGCCTTTGCATTGAGGGCTATCTGAAAACGGCTGTGGCGCTGAAGTTGCCTGTCAATGTGGAGTTGGTGGCATGTGAAACCCGCATGTGGAGCATTCGTTTGTGTGGGATGCTCTACCAGGTTCATTCCTAGATAATGCACTCATAGGGCACTAAACATAGAGTGTGAAACCTGAGTTTCCTTGAGAGCTGCTTGGAAGCCTGATGGTGTGTGAAGTTAGTGAGCCAAATGGAGTTGTTCTCCCACAAGAACCACTCGGCTGATCCTTCTTCAATATGCCCTTCACCAACATGCAGTGTTTCCTTGATTGAATTAGCTCTCACACCAATATTTGCGTCTAGAGCCTTTGCATTGAGGGCTATCTGAAAACGGCTGTGGCGCTGAAGTTGCCTGTGAATGTGGAGTTGGTGGCATGTGAAACCCGCATGTGGAGCATTCGTTTATGTGGGATGCTCACCAAGCTTCTTTTCAGTCCTAGGCACTCAAAGGGCACTAAGCATAGAGTGTGAAAACTGAGTTTCCTTGAGAGCTGCTTGGAAGCCTGATGGTGTGTGAAGTTAGTGAGCCAAATGGAGTTGTTCTCCCACAAGAACCACTCGGCTGATCCTTCTTCAATATGCCCTTCACCAACATGCAGTGTTTCCTTGATTGAATTAGCTCTCACACCAATATTTGCGTCTAGAGCCTTTGCATTGAGGGCTATCTGAAAACGGCTGTGGCGCTGAAGTTGCCTGTCAATGTGGAGTTGGTGGCATGTGAAACCCGCATGTGGAGCATTCGTTTGTGTGGGATGCTCTACCAGGTTCATTCCTAGATAATGCACTCATAGGGCACTAAGCATAGAGTGTGAAAACTGAGTTTCCTTGAGAGCTGCTTGGAAGCCTGATGGTGTGTGAAGTTAGTGAGCCAAATGGAGTTGTTCTCCCACAAGAACCACTCGGCTGATCCTTCTTCAATATGCCCTTCACCAACATGCAGTGTTTCCTTGATTGAATTAGCTCTCACACCAATATTTGCGTCTAGAGCCTTTGCATTGAGGGCTATCTGAAAACGGCTGTGGCGCTGAAGTTGCCTGTCAATGTGGAGTTGGTGGCATGTGAAACCCGCATGTGGAGCATTCGTTTATGTGGGATGCTCACCAAGCTTCTTTTCAGTCCTAGGCACTCAAAGGGCACTAAGCATAGAGTGTGAAAACTGAGTTTCCTTGAGAGCTGCTTGGAAGCCTGATGGTGTGTGAAGTTAGTGAGCCAAATGGAGTTGTTCTCCCACAAGAACCACTCGGCTGATCCTTCTTCAATATGCCCTTCACCAACATGCAGTGTTTCCTTGATTGAATTAGCTCTCACACCAATATTTGCGTCTAGAGCCTTTGCATTGAGGGCTATCTGAAAACGGCTGTGGCGCTGAAGTTGCCTGTCAATGTGGAGTTGGTGGCATGTGAAACCCGCATGTGGAGCATTCGTTTGTGTGGGATGCTCTACCAGGTTCATTCCTAGATAATGCACTCATAGGGCACTAAGCATAGAGTGTGAAAACTGAGTTTCCTTGAGAGCTGCTTGGAAGCCTGATGGTGTGTGAAGTTAGTGAGCCAAATGGAGTTGTTCTCCCACAAGAACCACTCGGCTGATCCTTCTTCAATATGCCCTTCACCAACATGCAGTGTTTCCTTGATTGAATTAGCTCTGACACCAATATTTGCGTCTAGAGCCTTTGCATTGAGGGCTATCTGAAAACGTCTGTGGCGCTAAAGTTGCCTGTCAATGTGGAGTTGGTGGCATGTGAAACCCGCATGTGGAGCATTCGTTTGTGTGGCTGACCAAGCTCTACCAGGTTCATTCCTAGATAATGCACTCAAAGGGCACTAAGCATAGAGTGTGAAAACTGAGTTTCCTTGAGAGCTGCTTTTAAGCCTGATGGTGTGTGAAGTTAGTGAGCCAAATGGAGTTGTTCTCCCACAAGAACCACTCGGCTGATCCTTCTTCAATATGCCCTTCACCAACATGCAGTGTTTCCTTGATTGAATTAGCTCTCACACCAATATTTGCGTCTAGAGCCTTTGCATTGAGGGCTATCTGAAAACGGCTGTGGCGCTGAAGTTGCCTGTGAATGTGGAGTTGGTGGCATGTGAAACCCGCATGTGGAGCATTCGTTTGTGTGGGATGCTCTACCAGGTTCATTTCAGTCCTAGCCATACAAAGGGCACTAAGCATAGAGTGTGAAAACTGAGTTTCCTTGAGAGCTGCTTGGAAGCCTGATGGTGTGTGAAGTTAGTGAGCCAAATGGAGTTGTTCTCCCACAAGAACCACTCGGCTGATCCTTCTTCAATATGCCCTTCACCAACATGCAGTGTTTCCTTGATTGAATTAGCTCTCACACCAATATTTGCGTCTAGAGCCTTTGCATTGAGGGCTATCTGAAAACGGCTGTGGCGCTGAAGTTGCCTGTGAATGTGGAGTTGGTGGCATGTGAAACCCGCATGTGGAGCATTCGTTTGTGTGGGATGCTCTACCAGGTTCATTTCAGTCCTAGCCATACAAAGGGCACTAAGCATAGAGTGTGAAAACTGAGTTTCCTTGAGAGCTGCTTGGAAGCCTGATGGTGTGTGAAGTTAGTGAGCCAAATGGAGTTGTTCTCCCACAAGAACCACTCGGCTGATCCTTCTTCAATATGCCCTTCACCAACATGCAGTGTTTCCTTGATTGAATTAGCTCTCACACCAATATTTGCGTCTAGAGCCTTTGCTTTGAGGGCTATCTGAAAACGGCTGTGGCGCTGAAGTTGCCTGTGAATGTAGAGTTGGTGGTATGTGAAACCCGCATGTGGAGCATTCGTTTGTGTGGCTGACCAAGCTCTACCAGGTTCATTCCTAGATAATGCACTCAAAGGGCACTAAACATAGAGCGTGAAAACTGAGTTTCCTTGAGAGCTGCTTGGAAGCCTGATGGTGTGTGAAGTTAGTGAGCCAAATGGAGTTGTTCTCCCACAAGAACCACTCGGCTGATCCTTCTTCAATATGCCCTTCACCAACATGCAGTGTTTCCTTGATTGAATTAGCTCTCACACAAATATTTGCGTCTAGAGCCTTTGCATTGAGGGCTATCTGAAAACGGCTGTGGCGCTGAAGTTGCCTGTGAATGTGGAGTTGGTGGCATGTGAAACCCGCATGTGGAGCATTCGTTTGTGTGGGATGCTCTACCAGGTTCATTTCAGTCCTAGCCATACAAAGGGCACTAAGCATAGAGTGTGAAACCTTAGTTTCCTTGAGAGCTGCTTGGAAGCCTGATGGTGTGTGAAGTTAGTGAGCCAAATGGAGTTGTTCTCCCACAAGAACCACTCGGCTGATCCTTCTTCAATATGCCCTTCACCAACATGCAGTGTTTCCTTGATTGAATTAGCTCTCACACCAATATTTGCGTCTAGAGCCTTTGCATTGAGGGCTATCTGAAAACGGCTGTGGCGCTGAAGTTGCCTGTCAATGTGGAGTTGGTGGCATGTGAAACCCGCATGTGGAGCATTCGTTTATGTGGGATGCTCACCAAGCTTCTTTTCAGTCCTAGGCACTCAAAGGGCACTAAGCATAGAGTGTGAAACCTGAGTTTCCTTGAGAGCTGCTTGGAAGCCTGATGGTGTGTGTAGTTAGTGAGCCAAATGGAGTTGTTCTCCCACAAGAACCACTCGGCTGATCCTTCTTCAATATGCCCTTCACCAACATGCAGTGTTTCCTTGATTGAATTAGCTCTCACACCAATATTTGCGTCTAGAGCCTTTGCATTGAGGGCTATCTGAAAACGGCTGTGGCGCTGAAGTTGCCTGTGAATGTGGAGTTGGTGGCATGTGAAACCCGCATGTGGAGCATTCGTTTGTGTGGGATGCTCTACCAGGTTCATTTCAGTCCTAGCCATACAAAGGGCACTAAGCATAGAGTGTGAAAACTGAGTTTCCTTGAGAGCTGCTTGGAAGCCTGATGGTGTGTGAAGTTAGTGAGCCAAATGGAGTTGTTCTCCCACAAGAACCACTCGGCTGATCCTTCTTCAATATGCCCTTCACCAACATGCAGTGTTTCCTTGATTGAATTAGCTCTCACACCAATATTTGCGTCTAGAGCCTTTGCATTGAGGGCTATCTGAAAACGGCTGTGGCGCTGAAGTTGCCTGTGAATGTGGAGTTGGTGGCATGTGAAACCCGCATGTGGAGCATTCGTTTGTGTGGGATGCTCTACCAGGTTCATTTCATTCCTAGCCATACAAAGGGCACTAAGCATAGAGTGTGAAAACTGAGTTTCCTTGAGAGCTGCTTGGAAGCCTGATGGTGTGTGAAGTTAGTGAGCCAAATGGAGTTGTTCTCCCACAAGAACCACTCGGCTGATCCTTCTTCAATATGCCCTTCACCAACATGCAGTGTTTCCTTGATTGAATTAGCTCTCACACCAATATTTGCGTCTAGAGCCTTTGCTTTGAGGGCTATCTGAAAACGGCTGTGGCGCTGAAGTTGCCTGTGAATGTAGAGTTGGTGGTATGTGAAACCCGCATGTGGAGCATTCGTTTGTGTGGCTGACCAAGCTCTACCAGGTTCATTCCTAGATAATGCACTCAAAGGGCAGTAAACATAGAGCGTGAAAACTGAGTTTCCTTGAGAGCTGCTTGGAAGCCTGATGGTGTGTGAAGTTAGTGAGCCAAATGGAGTTGTTCTCCCACAAGAACCACTCGGCTGATCCTTCTTCAATATGCCCTTCACCAACATGCAGTGTTTCCTTGATTGAATTAGCTCTCACACCAATATTTGCGTCTAGAGCCTTTGCATTGAGGGCTATCTGAAAACGGCTGTGGCGCTGAAGTTGCCTGTCAATGTGGAGTTGGTGGCATGTGAAACCCGCATGTGGAGCATTCGTTTGTGTGGGATGCTCTACCAGGTTCATTCCTAGATAATGCACTCATAGGGCACTAAACATAGAGTGTGAAACCTGAGTTTCCTTGAGAGCTGCTTGGAAGCCTGATGGTGTGTGAAGTTAGTGAGCCAAATGGAGTTGTTCTCCCACAAGAACCACTCGGCTGATCCTTCTTCAATATGCCCTTCACCAACATGCAGTGTTTCCTTGATTGAATTAGCTCTCACACCAATATTTGCGTCTAGAGCCTTTGCATTGAGGGCTATCTGAAAACGGCTGTGGCGCTGAAGTTGCCTGTGAATGTGGAGTTGGTGGCATGTGAAACCCGCATGTGGAGCATTCGTTTATGTGGGATGCTCACCAAGCTTCTTTTCAGTCCTAGGCACTCAAAGGGCACTAAGCATAGAGTGTGAAAACTGAGTTTCCTTGAGAGCTGCTTGGAAGCCTGATGGTGTGTGAAGTTAGTGAGCCAAATGGAGTTGTTCTCCCACAAGAACCACTCGGCTGATCCTTCTTCAATATGCCCTTCACCAACATGCAGTGTTTCCTTGATTGAATTAGCTCTCACACCAATATTTGCGTCTAGAGCCTTTGCATTGAGGGCTATCTGAAAACGGCTGTGGCGCTGAAGTTGCCTGTCAATGTGGAGTTGGTGGCATGTGAAACCCGCATGTGGAGCATTCGTTTGTGTGGGATGCTCTACCAGGTTCATTCCTAGATAATGCACTCATAGGGCACTAAGCATAGAGTGTGAAAACTGAGTTTCCTTGAGAGCTGCTTGGAAGCCTGATGGTGTGTGAAGTTAGTGAGCCAAATGGAGTTGTTCTCCCACAAGAACCACTCGGCTGATCCTTCTTCAATATGCCCTTCACCAACATGCAGTGTTTCCTTGATTGAATTAGCTCTCACACCAATATTTGCGTCTAGAGCCTTTGCATTGAGGGCTATCTGAAAACGGCTGTGGCGCTGAAGTTGCCTGTCAATGTGGAGTTGGTGGCATGTGAAACCCGCATGTGGAGCATTCGTTTATGTGGGATGCTCACCAAGCTTCTTTTCAGTCCTAGGCACTCAAAGGGCACTAAGCATAGAGTGTGAAAACTGAGTTTCCTTGAGAGCTGCTTGGAAGCCTGATGGTGTGTGAAGTTAGTGAGCCAAATGGAGTTGTTCTCCCACAAGAACCACTCGGCTGATCCTTCTTCAATATGCCCTTCACCAACATGCAGTGTTTCCTTGATTGAATTAGCTCTCACACCAATATTTGCGTCTAGAGCCTTTGCATTGAGGGCTATCTGAAAACGGCTGTGGCGCTGAAGTTGCCTGTCAATGTGGAGTTGGTGGCATGTGAAACCCGCATGTGGAGCATTCGTTTGTGTGGGATGCTCTACCAGGTTCATTCCTAGATAATGCACTCATAGGGCACTAAGCATAGAGTGTGAAAACTGAGTTTCCTTGAGAGCTGCTTGGAAGCCTGATGGTGTGTGAAGTTAGTGAGCCAAATGGAGTTGTTCTCCCACAAGAACCACTCGGCTGATCCTTCTTCAATATGCCCTTCACCAACATGCAGTGTTTCCTTGATTGAATTAGCTCTGACACCAATATTTGCGTCTAGAGCCTTTGCATTGAGGGCTATCTGAAAACGTCTGTGGCGCTAAAGTTGCCTGTCAATGTGGAGTTGGTGGCATGTGAAACCCGCATGTGGAGCATTCGTTTGTGTGGCTGACCAAGCTCTACCAGGTTCATTCCTAGATAATGCACTCAAAGGGCACTAAGCATAGAGTGTGAAAACTGAGTTTCCTTGAGAGCTGCTTTTAAGCCTGATGGTGTGTGAAGTTAGTGAGCCAAATGGAGTTGTTCTCCCACAAGAACCACTCGGCTGATCCTTCTTCAATATGCCCTTCACCAACATGCAGTGTTTCCTTGATTGAATTAGCTCTCACACCAATATTTGCGTCTAGAGCCTTTGCATTGAGGGCTATCTGAAAACGGCTGTGGCGCTGAAGTTGCCTGTGAATGTGGAGTTGGTGGCATGTGAAACCCGCATGTGGAGCATTCGTTTGTGTGGGATGCTCTACCAGGTTCATTTCAGTCCTAGCCATACAAAGGGCACTAAGCATAGAGTGTGAAAACTGAGTTTCCTTGAGAGCTGCTTGGAAGCCTGATGGTGTGTGAAGTTAGTGAGCCAAATGGAGTTGTTCTCCCACAAGAACCACTCGGCTGATCCTTCTTCAATATGCCCTTCACCAACATGCAGTGTTTCCTTGATTGAATTAGCTCTCACACCAATATTTGCGTCTAGAGCCTTTGCATTGAGGGCTATCTGAAAACGGCTGTGGCGCTGAAGTTGCCTGTGAATGTGGAGTTGGTGGCATGTGAAACCCGCATGTGGAGCATTCGTTTGTGTGGGATGCTCTACCAGGTTCATTTCAGTCCTAGCCATACAAAGGGCACTAAGCATAGAGTGTGAAAACTGAGTTTCCTTGAGAGCTGCTTGGAAGCCTGATGGTGTGTGAAGTTAGTGAGCCAAATGGAGTTGTTCTCCCACAAGAACCACTCGGCTGATCCTTCTTCAATATGCCCTTCACCAACATGCAGTGTTTCCTTGATTGAATTAGCTCTCACACCAATATTTGCGTCTAGAGCCTTTGCTTTGAGGGCTATCTGAAAACGGCTGTGGCGCTGAAGTTGCCTGTGAATGTAGAGTTGGTGGTATGTGAAACCCGCATGTGGAGCATTCGTTTGTGTGGCTGACCAAGCTCTACCAGGTTCATTCCTAGATAATGCACTCAAAGGGCAGTAAACATAGAGCGTGAAAACTGAGTTTCCTTGAGAGCTGCTTGGAAGCCTGATGGTGTGTGAAGTTAGTGAGCCAAATGGAGTTGTTCTCCCACAAGAACCACTCGGCTGATCCTTCTTCAATATGCCCTTCACCAACATGCAGTGTTTCCTTGATTGAATTAGCTCTCACACAAATATTTGCGTCTAGAGCCTTTGCATTGAGGGCTATCTGAAAACGGCTGTGGCGCTGAAGTTGCCTGTGAATGTGGAGTTGGTGGCATGTGAAACCCGCATGTGGAGCATTCGTTTGTGTGGGATGCTCTACCAGGTTCATTTCAGTCCTAGCCATACAAAGGGCACTAAGCATAGAGTGTGAAACCTTAGTTTCCTTGAGAGCTGCTTGGAAGCCTGATGGTGTGTGAAGTTAGTGAGCCAAATGGAGTTGTTCTCCCACAAGAACCACTCGGCTGATCCTTCTTCAATATGCCCTTCACCAACATGCAGTGTTTCCTTGATTGAATTAGCTCTCACACCAATATTTGCGTCTAGAGCCTTTGCATTGAGGGCTATCTGAAAACGGCTGTGGCGCTGAAGTTGCCTGTCAATGTGGAGTTGGTGGCATGTGAAACCCGCATGTGGAGCATTCGTTTATGTGGGATGCTCACCAAGCTTCTTTTCAGTCCTAGGCACTCAAAGGGCACTAAGCATAGAGTGTGAAACCTGAGTTTCCTTGAGAGCTGCTTGGAAGCCTGATGGTGTGTGTAGTTAGTGAGCCAAATGGAGTTGTTCTCCCACAAGAACCACTCGGCTGATCCTTCTTCAATATGCCCTTCACCAACATGCAGTGTTTCCTTGATTGAATTAGCTCTCACACCAATATTTGCGTCTAGAGCCTTTGCATTGAGGGCTATCTGAAAACGGCTGTGGCGCTGAAGTTGCCTGTGAATGTGGAGTTGGTGGCATGTGAAACCCGCATGTGGAGCATTCGTTTGTGTGGGATGCTCTACCAGGTTCATTTCAGTCCTAGCCATACAAAGGGCACTAAGCATAGAGTGTGAAAACTGAGTTTCCTTGAGAGCTGCTTGGAAGCCTGATGGTGTGTGAAGTTAGTGAGCCAAATGGAGTTGTTCTCCCACAAGAACCACTCGGCTGATCCTTCTTCAATATGCCCTTCACCAACATGCAGTGTTTCCTTGATTGAATTAGCTCTCACACCAATATTTGCGTCTAGAGCCTTTGCATTGAGGGCTATCTGAAAACGGCTGTGGCGCTGAAGTTGCCTGTGAATGTGGAGTTGGTGGCATGTGAAACCCGCATGTGGAGCATTCGTTTGTGTGGGATGCTCTACCAGGTTCATTTCATTCCTAGCCATACAAAGGGCACTAAGCATAGAGTGTGAAAACTGAGTTTCCTTGAGAGCTGCTTGGAAGCCTGATGGTGTGTGAAGTTAGTGAGCCAAATGGAGTTGTTCTCCCACAAGAACCACTCGGCTGATCCTTCTTCAATATGCCCTTCACCAACATGCAGTGTTTCCTTGATTGAATTAGCTCTCACACCAATATTTGCGTCTAGAGCCTTTGCTTTGAGGGCTATCTGAAAACGGCTGTGGCGCTGAAGTTGCCTGTGAATGTAGAGTTGGTGGTATGTGAAACCCGCATGTGGAGCATTCGTTTGTGTGGCTGACCAAGCTCTACCAGGTTCATTCCTAGATAATGCACTCAAAGGGCAGTAAACATAGAGCGTGAAAACTGAGTTTCCTTGAGAGCTGCTTGGAAGCCTGATGGTGTGTGAAGTTAGTGAGCCAAATGGAGTTGTTCTCCCACAAGATCCACTCGGCTGATCCTTCTTCAATATGCCCTTCACCAACATGCAGTGTTTCCTTGATTGAATTAGCTCTCACACAAATATTTGCGTCTAGAGCCTTTGCATTGAGGGCTATCTGAAAACGGCTGTGGCGCTGAAGTTGCCTGTGAATGTGGAGTTGGTGGCATGTGAAACCCGCATGTGGAGCATTCGTTTGTGTGGGATGCTCTACCAGGTTCATTTCAGTCCTAGCCATACAAAGGGCACTAAGCATAGAGTGTGAAACCTTAGTTTCCTTGAGAGCTGCTTGGAAGCCTGATGGTGTGTGAAGTTAGTGAGCCAAATGGAGTTGTTCTCCCACAAGAACCACTCGGCTGATCCTTCTTCAATATGCCCTTCACCAACATGCAGTGTTTCCTTGATTGAATTAGCTCTCACACCAATATTTGCGTCTAGAGCCTTTGCATTGAGGGCTATCTGAAAACGGCTGTGGCGCTGAAGTTGCCTGTCAATGTGGAGTTGGTGGCATGTGAAACCCGCATGTGGAGCATTCGTTTATGTGGGATGCTCACCAAGCTTCTTTTCAGTCCTAGGCACTCAAAGGGCACTAAGCATAGAGTGTGAAACCTGAGTTTCCTTGAGAGCTGCTTGGAAGCCTGATGGTGTGTGTAGTTAGTGAGCCAAATGGAGTTGTTCTCCCACAAGAACCACTCGGCTGATCCTTCTTCAATATGCCCTTCACCAACATGCAGTGTTTCCTTGATTGAATTAGCTCTCACACCAATATTTGCGTCTAGAGCCTTTGCATTGAGGGCTATCTGAAAACGGCTGTGGCGCTGAAGTTGCCTGTGAATGTGGAGTTGGTGGCATGTGAAACCCGCATGTGGAGCATTCGTTTGTGTGGGATGCTCTACCAGGTTCATTCCTAGATAATGCACTCATAGGGCACTAAACATAGAGTGTGAAAACTGAGTTTCCTTGAGAGCTGCTTGGAAGCCTGATGGTGTGTGAAGTTAGTGAGCCAAATGGAGTTGTTCTCCCACAAGAACCACTCGGCTGATCCTTCTTCAATATGCCCTTCACCAACATGCAGTGTTTCCTTGATTGAATTAGCTCTCACACCAATATTTGCGTCTAGAGCCTTTGCATTGAGGGCTATCTGAAAACGGCTGTGGCGCTGAAGTTGCCTGTCAATGTGGAGTTGGTGGCATGTGAAACCCGCATGTGGAGCATTCGTTTGTGTGGGATGCTCTACCAGGTTCATTCCTAGATAATGCACTCATAGGGCACTAAACATAGAGTGTGAAAACTGAGTTTCCTTGAGAGCTGCTTGGAAGCCTGATGGTGTGTGAAGTTAGTGAGCCAAATGGAGTTGTTCTCCCACAAGAACCACTCGGCTGATCCTTCTTCAATATGCCCTTCACCAACATGCAGTGTTTCCTTGATTGAATTAGCTCTCACACCAATATTTGCGTCTAGAGCCTTTGCATTGAGGGCTATCTGAAAACGGCTGTGGCGCTGAAGTTGCCTGTGAATGTGGAGTTGGTGGCATGTGAAACCCGCATGTGGAGCATTCGTTTATGTGGGATGCTCACCAAGCTTCTTTTCAGTCCTAGGCACTCAAAGGGCACTAAGCATAGAGTGTGAAAACTGAGTTTCCTTGAGAGCTGCTTGGAAGCCTGATGGTGTGTGAAGTTAGTGAGCCAAATGGAGTTGTTCTCCCACAAGAACCACTCGGCTGATCCTTCTTCAATATGCCCTTCACCAACATGCAGTGTTTCCTTGATTGAATTAGCTCTCACACCAATATTTGCGTCTAGAGCCTTTGCATTGAGGGCTATCTGAAAACGGCTGTGGCGCTGAAGTTGCCTGTCAATGTGGAGTTGGTGGCATGTGAAACCCGCATGTGGAGCATTCGTTTGTGTGGGATGCTCTACCAGGTTCATTCCTAGATAATGCACTCATAGGGCACTAAGCATAGAGTGTGAAAACTGAGTTTCCTTGAGAGCTGCTTGGAAGCCTGATGGTGTGTGAAGTTAGTGAGCCAAATGGAGTTGTTCTCCCACAAGAACCACTCGGCTGATCCTTCTTCAATATGCCCTTCACCAACATGCAGTGTTTCCTTGATTGAATTAGCTCTCACACCAATATTTGCGTCTAGAGCCTTTGCATTGAGGGCTATCTGAAAACGGCTGTGGCGCTGAAGTTGCCTGTCAATGTGGAGTTGGTGGCATGTGAAACCCGCATGTGGAGCATTCGTTTATGTGGGATGCTCACCAAGCTTCTTTTCAGTCCTAGGCACTCAAAGGGCACTAAGCATAGAGTGTGAAAACTGAGTTTCCTTGAGAGCTGCTTGGAAGCCTGATGGTGTGTGAAGTTAGTGAGCCAAATGGAGTTGTTCTCCCACAAGAACCACTCGGCTGATCCTTCTTCAATATGCCCTTCACCAACATGCAGTGTTTCCTTGATTGAATTAGCTCTCACACCAATATTTGCGTCTAGAGCCTTTGCATTGAGGGCTATCTGAAAACGGCTGTGGCGCTGAAGTTGCCTGTCAATGTGGAGTTGGTGGCATGTGAAACCCGCATGTGGAGCATTCGTTTGTGTGGGATGCTCTACCAGGTTCATTCCTAGATAATGCACTCATAGGGCACTAAGCATAGAGTGTGAAAACTGAGTTTCCTTGAGAGCTGCTTGGAAGCCTGATGGTGTGTGAAGTTAGTGAGCCAAATGGAGTTGTTCTCCCACAAGAACCACTCGGCTGATCCTTCTTCAATATGCCCTTCACCAACATGCAGTGTTTCCTTGATTGAATTAGCTCTGACACCAATATTTGCGTCTAGAGCCTTTGCATTGAGGGCTATCTGAAAACGTCTGTGGCGCTAAAGTTGCCTGTCAATGTGGAGTTGGTGGCATGTGAAACCCGCATGTGGAGCATTCGTTTGTGTGGCTGACCAAGCTCTACCAGGTTCATTCCTAGATAATGCACTCAAAGGGCACTAAGCATAGAGTGTGAAAACTGAGTTTCCTTGAGAGCTGCTTTTAAGCCTGATGGTGTGTGAAGTTAGTGAGCCAAATGGAGTTGTTCTCCCACAAGAACCACTCGGCTGATCCTTCTTCAATATGCCCTTCACCAACATGCAGTGTTTCCTTGATTGAATTAGCTCTCACACCAATATTTGCGTCTAGAGCCTTTGCATTGAGGGCTATCTGAAAACGGCTGTGGCGCTGAAGTTGCCTGTGAATGTGGAGTTGGTGGCATGTGAAACCCGCATGTGGAGCATTCGTTTGTGTGGGATGCTCTACCAGGTTCATTTCAGTCCTAGCCATACAAAGGGCACTAAGCATAGAGTGTGAAAACTGAGTTTCCTTGAGAGCTGCTTGGAAGCCTGATGGTGTGTGAAGTTAGTGAGCCAAATGGAGTTGTTCTCCCACAAGAACCACTCGGCTGATCCTTCTTCAATATGCCCTTCACCAACATGCAGTGTTTCCTTGATTGAATTAGCTCTCACACCAATATTTGCGTCTAGAGCCTTTGCATTGAGGGCTATCTGAAAACGGCTGTGGCGCTGAAGTTGCCTGTGAATGTGGAGTTGGTGGCATGTGAAACCCGCATGTGGAGCATTCGTTTGTGTGGGATGCTCTACCAGGTTCATTTCAGTCCTAGCCATACAAAGGGCACTAAGCATAGAGTGTGAAAACTGAGTTTCCTTGAGAGCTGCTTGGAAGCCTGATGGTGTGTGAAGTTAGTGAGCCAAATGGAGTTGTTCTCCCACAAGAACCACTCGGCTGATCCTTCTTCAATATGCCCTTCACCAACATGCAGTGTTTCCTTGATTGAATTAGCTCTCACACCAATATTTGCGTCTAGAGCCTTTGCTTTGAGGGCTATCTGAAAACGGCTGTGGCGCTGAAGTTGCCTGTGAATGTAGAGTTGGTGGTATGTGAAACCCGCATGTGGAGCATTCGTTTGTGTGGCTGACCAAGCTCTACCAGGTTCATTCCTAGATAATGCACTCAAAGGGCAGTAAACATAGAGCGTGAAAACTGAGTTTCCTTGAGAGCTGCTTGGAAGCCTGATGGTGTGTGAAGTTAGTGAGCCAAATGGAGTTGTTCTCCCACAAGAACCACTCGGCTGATCCTTCTTCAATATGCCCTTCACCAACATGCAGTGTTTCCTTGATTGAATTAGCTCTCACACAAATATTTGCGTCTAGAGCCTTTGCATTGAGGGCTATCTGAAAACGGCTGTGGCGCTGAAGTTGCCTGTGAATGTGGAGTTGGTGGCATGTGAAACCCGCATGTGGAGCATTCGTTTGTGTGGGATGCTCTACCAGGTTCATTTCAGTCCTAGCCATACAAAGGGCACTAAGCATAGAGTGTGAAACCTTAGTTTCCTTGAGAGCTGCTTGGAAGCCTGATGGTGTGTGAAGTTAGTGAGCCAAATGGAGTTGTTCTCCCACAAGAACCACTCGGCTGATCCTTCTTCAATATGCCCTTCACCAACATGCAGTGTTTCCTTGATTGAATTAGCTCTCACACCAATATTTGCGTCTAGAGCCTTTGCATTGAGGGCTATCTGAAAACGGCTGTGGCGCTGAAGTTGCCTGTCAATGTGGAGTTGGTGGCATGTGAAACCCGCATGTGGAGCATTCGTTTATGTGGGATGCTCACCAAGCTTCTTTTCAGTCCTAGGCACTCAAAGGGCACTAAGCATAGAGTGTGAAACCTGAGTTTCCTTGAGAGCTGCTTGGAAGCCTGATGGTGTGTGTAGTTAGTGAGCCAAATGGAGTTGTTCTCCCACAAGAACCACTCGGCTGATCCTTCTTCAATATGCCCTTCACCAACATGCAGTGTTTCCTTGATTGAATTAGCTCTCACACCAATATTTGCGTCTAGAGCCTTTGCATTGAGGGCTATCTGAAAACGGCTGTGGCGCTGAAGTTGCCTGTGAATGTGGAGTTGGTGGCATGTGAAACCCGCATGTGGAGCATTCGTTTGTGTGGGATGCTCTACCAGGTTCATTTCAGTCCTAGCCATACAAAGGGCACTAAGCATAGAGTGTGAAAACTGAGTTTCCTTGAGAGCTGCTTGGAAGCCTGATGGTGTGTGAAGTTAGTGAGCCAAATGGAGTTGTTCTCCCACAAGAACCACTCGGCTGATCCTTCTTCAATATGCCCTTCACCAACATGCAGTGTTTCCTTGATTGAATTAGCTCTCACACCAATATTTGCGTCTAGAGCCTTTGCATTGAGGGCTATCTGAAAACGGCTGTGGCGCTGAAGTTGCCTGTGAATGTGGAGTTGGTGGCATGTGAAACCCGCATGTGGAGCATTCGTTTGTGTGGGATGCTCTACCAGGTTCATTTCATTCCTAGCCATACAAAGGGCACTAAGCATAGAGTGTGAAAACTGAGTTTCCTTGAGAGCTGCTTGGAAGCCTGATGGTGTGTGAAGTTAGTGAGCCAAATGGAGTTGTTCTCCCACAAGAACCACTCGGCTGATCCTTCTTCAATATGCCCTTCACCAACATGCAGTGTTTCCTTGATTGAATTAGCTCTCACACCAATATTTGCGTCTAGAGCCTTTGCTTTGAGGGCTATCTGAAAACGGCTGTGGCGCTGAAGTTGCCTGTGAATGTAGAGTTGGTGGTATGTGAAACCCGCATGTGGAGCATTCGTTTGTGTGGCTGACCAAGCTCTACCAGGTTCATTCCTAGATAATGCACTCAAAGGGCAGTAAACATAGAGCGTGAAAACTGAGTTTCCTTGAGAGCTGCTTGGAAGCCTGATGGTGTGTGAAGTTAGTGAGCCAAATGGAGTTGTTCTCCCACAAGAACCACTCGGCTGATCCTTCTTCAATATGCCCTTCACCAACATGCAGTGTTTCCTTGATTGAATTAGCTCTCACACCAATATTTGCGTCTAGAGCCTTTGCATTGAGGGCTATCTGAAAACGGCTGTGGCGCTGAAGTTGCCTGTCAATGTGGAGTTGGTGGCATGTGAAACCCGCATGTGGAGCATTCGTTTGTGTGGGATGCTCTACCAGGTTCATTCCTAGATAATGCACTCATAGGGCACTAAACATAGAGTGTGAAACCTGAGTTTCCTTGAGAGCTGCTTGGAAGCCTGATGGTGTGTGAAGTTAGTGAGCCAAATGGAGTTGTTCTCCCACAAGAACCACTCGGCTGATCCTTCTTCAATATGCCCTTCACCAACATGCAGTGTTTCCTTGATTGAATTAGCTCTCACACCAATATTTGCGTCTAGAGCCTTTGCATTGAGGGCTATCTGAAAACGGCTGTGGCGCTGAAGTTGCCTGTGAATGTGGAGTTGGTGGCATGTGAAACCCGCATGTGGAGCATTCGTTTATGTGGGATGCTCACCAAGCTTCTTTTCAGTCCTAGGCACTCAAAGGGCACTAAGCATAGAGTGTGAAAACTGAGTTTCCTTGAGAGCTGCTTGGAAGCCTGATGGTGTGTGAAGTTAGTGAGCCAAATGGAGTTGTTCTCCCACAAGAACCACTCGGCTGATCCTTCTTCAATATGCCCTTCACCAACATGCAGTGTTTCCTTGATTGAATTAGCTCTCACACCAATATTTGCGTCTAGAGCCTTTGCATTGAGGGCTATCTGAAAACGGCTGTGGCGCTGAAGTTGCCTGTCAATGTGGAGTTGGTGGCATGTGAAACCCGCATGTGGAGCATTCGTTTGTGTGGGATGCTCTACCAGGTTCATTCCTAGATAATGCACTCATAGGGCACTAAGCATAGAGTGTGAAAACTGAGTTTCCTTGAGAGCTGCTTGGAAGCCTGATGGTGTGTGAAGTTAGTGAGCCAAATGGAGTTGTTCTCCCACAAGAACCACTCGGCTGATCCTTCTTCAATATGCCCTTCACCAACATGCAGTGTTTCCTTGATTGAATTAGCTCTCACACCAATATTTGCGTCTAGAGCCTTTGCATTGAGGGCTATCTGAAAACGGCTGTGGCGCTGAAGTTGCCTGTCAATGTGGAGTTGGTGGCATGTGAAACCCGCATGTGGAGCATTCGTTTATGTGGGATGCTCACCAAGCTTCTTTTCAGTCCTAGGCACTCAAAGGGCACTAAGCATAGAGTGTGAAAACTGAGTTTCCTTGAGAGCTGCTTGGAAGCCTGATGGTGTGTGAAGTTAGTGAGCCAAATGGAGTTGTTCTCCCACAAGAACCACTCGGCTGATCCTTCTTCAATATGCCCTTCACCAACATGCAGTGTTTCCTTGATTGAATTAGCTCTCACACCAATATTTGCGTCTAGAGCCTTTGCATTGAGGGCTATCTGAAAACGGCTGTGGCGCTGAAGTTGCCTGTCAATGTGGAGTTGGTGGCATGTGAAACCCGCATGTGGAGCATTCGTTTGTGTGGGATGCTCTACCAGGTTCATTCCTAGATAATGCACTCATAGGGCACTAAGCATAGAGTGTGAAAACTGAGTTTCCTTGAGAGCTGCTTGGAAGCCTGATGGTGTGTGAAGTTAGTGAGCCAAATGGAGTTGTTCTCCCACAAGAACCACTCGGCTGATCCTTCTTCAATATGCCCTTCACCAACATGCAGTGTTTCCTTGATTGAATTAGCTCTGACACCAATATTTGCGTCTAGAGCCTTTGCATTGAGGGCTATCTGAAAACGTCTGTGGCGCTAAAGTTGCCTGTCAATGTGGAGTTGGTGGCATGTGAAACCCGCATGTGGAGCATTCGTTTGTGTGGCTGACCAAGCTCTACCAGGTTCATTCCTAGATAATGCACTCAAAGGGCACTAAGCATAGAGTGTGAAAACTGAGTTTCCTTGAGAGCTGCTTTTAAGCCTGATGGTGTGTGAAGTTAGTGAGCCAAATGGAGTTGTTCTCCCACAAGAACCACTCGGCTGATCCTTCTTCAATATGCCCTTCACCAACATGCAGTGTTTCCTTGATTGAATTAGCTCTCACACCAATATTTGCGTCTAGAGCCTTTGCATTGAGGGCTATCTGAAAACGGCTGTGGCGCTGAAGTTGCCTGTGAATGTGGAGTTGGTGGCATGTGAAACCCGCATGTGGAGCATTCGTTTGTGTGGGATGCTCTACCAGGTTCATTTCAGTCCTAGCCATACAAAGGGCACTAAGCATAGAGTGTGAAAACTGAGTTTCCTTGAGAGCTGCTTGGAAGCCTGATGGTGTGTGAAGTTAGTGAGCCAAATGGAGTTGTTCTCCCACAAGAACCACTCGGCTGATCCTTCTTCAATATGCCCTTCACCAACATGCAGTGTTTCCTTGATTGAATTAGCTCTCACACCAATATTTGCGTCTAGAGCCTTTGCATTGAGGGCTATCTGAAAACGGCTGTGGCGCTGAAGTTGCCTGTGAATGTGGAGTTGGTGGCATGTGAAACCCGCATGTGGAGCATTCGTTTGTGTGGGATGCTCTACCAGGTTCATTTCAGTCCTAGCCATACAAAGGGCACTAAGCATAGAGTGTGAAAACTGAGTTTCCTTGAGAGCTGCTTGGAAGCCTGATGGTGTGTGAAGTTAGTGAGCCAAATGGAGTTGTTCTCCCACAAGAACCACTCGGCTGATCCTTCTTCAATATGCCCTTCACCAACATGCAGTGTTTCCTTGATTGAATTAGCTCTCACACCAATATTTGCGTCTAGAGCCTTTGCTTTGAGGGCTATCTGAAAACGGCTGTGGCGCTGAAGTTGCCTGTGAATGTAGAGTTGGTGGTATGTGAAACCCGCATGTGGAGCATTCGTTTGTGTGGCTGACCAAGCTCTACCAGGTTCATTCCTAGATAATGCACTCAAAGGGCAGTAAACATAGAGCGTGAAAACTGAGTTTCCTTGAGAGCTGCTTGGAAGCCTGATGGTGTGTGAAGTTAGTGAGCCAAATGGAGTTGTTCTCCCACAAGAACCACTCGGCTGATCCTTCTTCAATATGCCCTTCACCAACATGCAGTGTTTCCTTGATTGAATTAGCTCTCACACAAATATTTGCGTCTAGAGCCTTTGCATTGAGGGCTATCTGAAAACGGCTGTGGCGCTGAAGTTGCCTGTGAATGTGGAGTTGGTGGCATGTGAAACCCGCATGTGGAGCATTCGTTTGTGTGGGATGCTCTACCAGGTTCATTTCAGTCCTAGCCATACAAAGGGCACTAAGCATAGAGTGTGAAACCTTAGTTTCCTTGAGAGCTGCTTGGAAGCCTGATGGTGTGTGAAGTTAGTGAGCCAAATGGAGTTGTTCTCCCACAAGAACCACTCGGCTGATCCTTCTTCAATATGCCCTTCACCAACATGCAGTGTTTCCTTGATTGAATTAGCTCTCACACCAATATTTGCGTCTAGAGCCTTTGCATTGAGGGCTATCTGAAAACGGCTGTGGCGCTGAAGTTGCCTGTCAATGTGGAGTTGGTGGCATGTGAAACCCGCATGTGGAGCATTCGTTTATGTGGGATGCTCACCAAGCTTCTTTTCAGTCCTAGGCACTCAAAGGGCACTAAGCATAGAGTGTGAAACCTGAGTTTCCTTGAGAGCTGCTTGGAAGCCTGATGGTGTGTGTAGTTAGTGAGCCAAATGGAGTTGTTCTCCCACAAGAACCACTCGGCTGATCCTTCTTCAATATGCCCTTCACCAACATGCAGTGTTTCCTTGATTGAATTAGCTCTCACACCAATATTTGCGTCTAGAGCCTTTGCATTGAGGGCTATCTGAAAACGGCTGTGGCGCTGAAGTTGCCTGTGAATGTGGAGTTGGTGGCATGTGAAACCCGCATGTGGAGCATTCGTTTGTGTGGGATGCTCTACCAGGTTCATTTCAGTCCTAGCCATACAAAGGGCACTAAGCATAGAGTGTGAAAACTGAGTTTCCTTGAGAGCTGCTTGGAAGCCTGATGGTGTGTGAAGTTAGTGAGCCAAATGGAGTTGTTCTCCCACAAGAACCACTCGGCTGATCCTTCTTCAATATGCCCTTCACCAACATGCAGTGTTTCCTTGATTGAATTAGCTCTCACACCAATATTTGCGTCTAGAGCCTTTGCATTGAGGGCTATCTGAAAACGGCTGTGGCGCTGAAGTTGCCTGTGAATGTGGAGTTGGTGGCATGTGAAACCCGCATGTGGAGCATTCGTTTGTGTGGGATGCTCTACCAGGTTCATTTCATTCCTAGCCATACAAAGGGCACTAAGCATAGAGTGTGAAAACTGAGTTTCCTTGAGAGCTGCTTGGAAGCCTGATGGTGTGTGAAGTTAGTGAGCCAAATGGAGTTGTTCTCCCACAAGAACCACTCGGCTGATCCTTCTTCAATATGCCCTTCACCAACATGCAGTGTTTCCTTGATTGAATTAGCTCTCACACCAATATTTGCGTCTAGAGCCTTTGCTTTGAGGGCTATCTGAAAACGGCTGTGGCGCTGAAGTTGCCTGTGAATGTAGAGTTGGTGGTATGTGAAACCCGCATGTGGAGCATTCGTTTGTGTGGCTGACCAAGCTCTACCAGGTTCATTCCTAGATAATGCACTCAAAGGGCAGTAAACATAGAGCGTGAAAACTGAGTTTCCTTGAGAGCTGCTTGGAAGCCTGATGGTGTGTGAAGTTAGTGAGCCAAATGGAGTTGTTCTCCCACAAGATCCACTCGGCTGATCCTTCTTCAATATGCCCTTCACCAACATGCAGTGTTTCCTTGATTGAATTAGCTCTCACACAAATATTTGCGTCTAGAGCCTTTGCATTGAGGGCTATCTGAAAACGGCTGTGGCGCTGAAGTTGCCTGTGAATGTGGAGTTGGTGGCATGTGAAACCCGCATGTGGAGCATTCGTTTGTGTGGGATGCTCTACCAGGTTCATTTCAGTCCTAGCCATACAAAGGGCACTAAGCATAGAGTGTGAAACCTTAGTTTCCTTGAGAGCTGCTTGGAAGCCTGATGGTGTGTGAAGTTAGTGAGCCAAATGGAGTTGTTCTCCCACAAGAACCACTCGGCTGATCCTTCTTCAATATGCCCTTCACCAACATGCAGTGTTTCCTTGATTGAATTAGCTCTCACACCAATATTTGCGTCTAGAGCCTTTGCATTGAGGGCTATCTGAAAACGGCTGTGGCGCTGAAGTTGCCTGTCAATGTGGAGTTGGTGGCATGTGAAACCCGCATGTGGAGCATTCGTTTATGTGGGATGCTCACCAAGCTTCTTTTCAGTCCTAGGCACTCAAAGGGCACTAAGCATAGAGTGTGAAACCTGAGTTTCCTTGAGAGCTGCTTGGAAGCCTGATGGTGTGTGTAGTTAGTGAGCCAAATGGAGTTGTTCTCCCACAAGAACCACTCGGCTGATCCTTCTTCAATATGCCCTTCACCAACATGCAGTGTTTCCTTGATTGAATTAGCTCTCACACCAATATTTGCGTCTAGAGCCTTTGCATTGAGGGCTATCTGAAAACGGCTGTGGCGCTGAAGTTGCCTGTGAATGTGGAGTTGGTGGCATGTGAAACCCGCATGTGGAGCATTCGTTTGTGTGGGATGCTCTACCAGGTTCATTCCTAGATAATGCACTCATAGGGCACTAAACATAGAGTGTGAAAACTGAGTTTCCTTGAGAGCTGCTTGGAAGCCTGATGGTGTGTGAAGTTAGTGAGCCAAATGGAGTTGTTCTCCCACAAGAACCACTCGGCTGATCCTTCTTCAATATGCCCTTCACCAACATGCCGTGTTTCCTTCATTGAATTAGCTCTCACACCAATATTTGCGTCTAGAGCCTTTGCATTGAGGGCTATCTGAAAACGGCTGTGGCGCTGAAGTTGCCTGTGAATGTGGAGTTGGTGGCATGTGAAACCCGCATGTGGAGCATTCGTTTGTGTGGGATGCTCTACCAGGTTCATTTCAGTCCTAGCCATACAAAGGGCACTAAGCATAGAGTGTGAAAACTGAGTTTCCTTGAGAGCTGCTTGGAAGCCTGATGGTGTGTGAAGTTAGTGAGCCAAATGGAGTTGTTCTCCCACAAGAACCACTCGGCTGATCCTTCTTCAATATGCCCTTCACCAACATGCAGTGTTTCCTTGATTGAATTAGCTCTCAAACCAATATTTGCGTCTAGAGCCTTTGCTTTGAGGGCTATCTGAAAACGGCTGTGGCGCTGAAGTTGCCTGTGAATGTAGAGTTGGTGGCATGTGAAACCCGCATGTGGAGCATTCATTTGTGTGGCTGACCAAGCTCTACCAGGTTCATTCCTAGATAATGCACTCAAAGGGCAGTAAACATAGAGCGTGAAAACTGAGTTTCCTTGAGAGCTGCTTGGAAGCCTGATGGTGTGTGAAGTTAGTGAGCCAAATGGCGTTGTTCTCCCACAAGAACCACTCGGCTGATCCTTCTTCAATATGCCCTTCACCAACATGCAGTGTTTCCTTGATTGAATTAGCTCTCACACCAATATTTGCGTCTAGAGCCTTTGCTTTGAGGGCTATCTGAAAACGGCTGTGGCGCTGAAGTTGCCTGTGAATGTGGAGTTGGTGGCATGTGAAACCCGCATGTGGAGCATTCGTTTGTGTGGGATGCTCTACCAGGTTCATTCCTAGATAATGCACTCAAAGGGCACTAAGCATAGAGTGTGAAAACTGAGTTTCCTTGAGAGCTGCTTGGAAGCCTGATGGTGTGTGAAGTTAGTAAGCCAAATGGAGTTGTTCTCCCACAAGAACCACTCGGCTGATCCTTCTTCAATATGCCCTTCACCAACATGCAGTGTTTCCTTGATTGAATTAGCTCTCACACCAATATTTGCGTCTAGAGCCTTTGCATTGAGGGCTATCTGAAAACGGCTGTGGCGCTGAAGTTGCCTGTCAATGTGGAGTTGGTGGCATGTGAAAACCGCATGTGGAGCATTCGTTTATGAGGGATGCTCACCAAGCTTCTTTTCAGTCCTAGGCACTCAAAGGGCACTAAGCATAGAGTGTGAAAACTGAGTTTCCTTGAGAGCTGCTTGGAAGCCTGATGGTGTGTGAAGTTAGTGAGCCAAATGGAGTTGTTCTCCCACAAGAACCACTCGGCTGATCCTTCTTCAATATGCCCTTCACCAACATGCAGTGTTTCCTTGATTGAATTAGCTCTCACACCAATATTTGCGTCTAGAGCCTTTGCATTGAGGGCTATCTGAAAACGGCTGTGGCGCTGAAGTTGCCTGTGAATGTGGAGTTGGTGGCATGTGAAACCCGCATGTGGAGCATTCGTTTGTGTGGGATGCTCTACCAGGTTCATTCCTAGATAATGCACTCATAGGGCACTAAGCATAGAGTGTGAAAACTGAGTTTCCTTGAGAGCTGCTTGGAAGCCTGATGGTGTGTGAAGTTAGTGAGCCAAATGGAGTTGTTCTCCCACAAGAACCACTCGGCTGATCCTTCTTCAATATGCCCTTCACCAACATGCAGTGTTTCCTTGATTGAATTAGCTCTCACACCAATATTTGCGTCTAGAGCCTTTGCATTGAGGGCTATCTGAAAACGTCTGTGGCGCTAAAGTTGCCTGTGAATGTGGAGTTGGTGGCATGTGAAACCCGCATGTGGAGCATTCGTTTGTGTGGCTGACCAAGCTCTACCAGGTTCATTCCTAGATAATGCACTCAAAGGGCAGTAAACATAGAGCGTGAAAACTGAGTTTCCTTGAGAGCTGCTTGGAAGCCTGATGGTGTGTGAAGTTAGTGAGCCAAATGGAGTTGTTCTCCCACAAGAACCACTCGGCTGATCCTTCTTCAATATGCCCTTCACCAACATGCAGTGTTTCCTTGATTGAATTAGCTCTCACACCAATATTTGCGTCTAGAGCCTTTGCATTGAGGGCTATCTGAAAACGGCTGTGGCGCTGAAGTTGCCTGTGAATGTGGAGTTGGTGGCATGTGAAACCCGCATGTGGAGCATTCGTTTGTGTGGGATGCTCTACCAGGTTCATTTCAGTCCTAGCCATACAAAGGGCACTAAGCATAGAGTGTGAAAACTGAGTTTCCTTGAGAGCTGCTTGGAAGCCTGATGGTGTGTGAAGTTAGTGAGCCAAATGGAGTTGTTCTCCCACAAGAACCACTCGGCTGATCCTTCTTCAATATGCCCTTCACCAACATGCAGTGTTTCCTTGATTGAATTAGCTCTCACACCAATATTTGCGTCTAGAGCCTTTGCATTGAGGGCTATCTGAAAACGGCTGTGGCGCTGAAGTTGCCTGTGAATGTGGAGTTGGTGGCATGTGAAACCCGCATGTGGAGCATTCGTTTGTGTGGGATGCTCTACCAGGTTCATTTCAGTCCTAGCCATACAAAGGGCACTAAGCATAGAGTGTGAAAACTGAGTTTCCTTGAGAGCTGCTTGGAAGCCTAATGGTGTGTGAAGTTAGTGAGCCAAATGGAGTTGTTCTCCCACAAGAACCACTCGGCTGATCCTTCTTCAATATGCCCTTCACCAACATGCAGTGTTTCCTTGATTGAATTAGCTCTCACACCAATATTTGCGTCTAGAGCCTTTGCTTTGAGGGCTATCTGAAAACGGCTGTGGCGCTGAAGTTGCCTGTGAATGTAGAGTTGGTGGTATGTGAAACCCGCATGTGGAGCATTCGTTTGTGTGGCTGACCAAGCTCTACCAGGTTCATTCCTAGATAATGCACTCAAAGGGCAGTAAACATAGAGCGTGAAAACTGAGTTTCCTTGAGAGCTGCTTGGAAGCCTGATGGTGTGTGAAGTTAGTGAGCCAAATGGAGTTGTTCTCCCACAAGAACCACTCGGCTGATCCTTCTTCAATATGCCCTTCACCAACATGCAGTGTTTCCTTGATTGAATTAGCTCTCACACCAATATTTGCGTCTAGAGCCTTTGCATTGAGGGCTATCTGAAAACGGCTGTGGCGCTGAAGTTGCCTGTCAATGTGGAGTTGGTGGCATGTGAAACCCGCATGTGGAGCATTCGTTTGTGTGGGATGCTCTACCAGGTTCATTCCTAGATAATGCACTCATAGGGCACTAAACATAGAGTGTGAAAACTGAGTTTCCTTGAGAGCTGCTTGGAAGCCTGATGGTGTGTGAAGTTAGTGAGCCAAATGGAGTTGTTCTCCCACAAGAACCACTCGGCTGATCCTTCTTCAATATGCCCTTCACCAACATGCAGTGTTTCCTTCATTGAATTAGCTCTCACACCAATATTTGTGTCTAGAGCCTTTGCATTGAGGGCTATCTGAAAACGGCTGTGGCGCTGAAGTTGCCTGTGAATGTGGAGTTGGTGGCATGTGAAACCCGCATGTGGAGCATTCGTTTGTGTGGGATGCTCTACCAGGTTCATTCCTAGATAATGCACTCAAAGGGCACTAAGCATAGAGTGTGAAAACTGAGTTTCCTTGAGAGCTGCTTGGAAGCCTGATGGTGTGTGAAGTTAGTGAGCCAAATGGAGTTGTTCTCCCACAAGAACCACTCGGCTGATCCTTCTTCAATATGCCCTTCACCAACATGCAGTGTTTCCTTGATTGAATTAGCTCTCACACCAATATTTGCGTCTAGAGCCTTTGCATTGAGGGCTATCTGAAAACGGCTGTGGCGCTGAAGTTGCCTGTCAATGTGGAGTTGGTGGCATGTGAAACCCGCATGTGGAGCATTCGTTTATGTGGGATGCTCACCAAGCTTCTTTTCAGTCCTAGGCACTCAAAGGGCACTAAGCATAGAGTGTGAAAACTGAGTTTCCTTGAGAGCTGCTTGGAAGCCTGATGGTGTGTGAAGTTAGTGAGCCAAATGGAGTTGTTCTCCCACAAGAACCACTCGGCTGATCCTTCTTCAATATGCCCTTCACCAACATGCAGTGTTTCCTTGATTGAATTAGCTCTCACACCAATATTTGCGTCTAGAGCCTTTGCATTGAGGGCTATCTGAAAACGGCTGTGGCGCTGAAGTTGCCTGTCAATGTGGAGTTGGTGGCATGTGAAACCCGCATGTGGAGCATTCGTTTGTGTGGGATGCTCTACCAGGTTCATTCCTAGATAATGCACTCATAGGGCACTAAGCATAGAGTGTGAAAACTGAGTTTCCTTGAGAGCTGCTTGGAAGCCTGATGGTGTGTGAAGTTAGTGAGCCAAATGGAGTTGTTCTCCCACAAGAACCACTCGGCTGATCCTTCTTCAATATGCCCTTCACCAACATGCAGTGTTTCCTTGATTGAATTAGCTCTGACACCAATATTTGCGTCTAGAGCCTTTGCATTGAGGGCTATCTGAAAACGTCTGTGGCGCTAAAGTTGCCTGTCAATGTGGAGTTGGTGGCATGTGAAACCCGCATGTGGAGCATTCGTTTGTGTGGCTGACCAAGCTCTACCAGGTTCATTCCTAGATAATGCACTCAAAGGGCAGTAAACATAGAGCGTGAAAACTGAGTTTCCTTGAGAGCTGCTTTTAAGCCTGATGGTGTGTGAAGTTAGTGAGCCAAATGGAGTTGTTCTCCCACAAGAACCACTCGGCTGATCCTTCTTCAATATGCCCTTCACCAACATGCAGTGTTTCCTTGATTGAATTAGCTCTCACACCAATATTTGCGTCTAGTGCCTTTGCATTGAGGGCTATCTGAAAACGGCTGTGGCGCTGAAGTTGCCTGTGAATGTGGAGTTGGTGGCATGTGAAACCCGCATGTGGAGCATTCGTTTGTGTGGGATGCTCTACCAGGTTCATTTCAGTCCTAGCCATACAAAGGGCACTAAGCATAGAGTGTGAAAACTGAGTTTCCTTGAGAGCTGCTTGGAAGCCTGATGGTGTGTGAAGTTAGTGAGCCAAATGGAGTTGTTCTCCCACAAGAACCACTTGGCTGATCCTTCTTCAATATGCCCTTCACCAACATGCAGTGTTTCCTTGATTGAATTAGCTCTCACACCAATATTTGCGTCTAGAGCCTTTGCATTGAGGGCTATCTGAAAACGGCTGTGGCGCTGAAGTTGCCTGTGAATGTGGAGTTGGTGGCATGTGAAACCCGCATGTGGAGCATTCGTTTGTGTGGGATGCTCTACCAGGTTCATTTCAGTCCTAGCCATACAAAGGGCACTAAGCATAGAGTGTGAAAACTGAGTTTCCTTGAGAGCTGCTTGGAAGCCTGATGGTGTGTGAAGTTAGTGAGCCAAATGGAGTTGTTCTCCCACAAGAACCACTCGGCTGATCCTTCTTCAATATGCCCTTCACCAACATGCAGTGTTTCCTTGATTGAATTAGCTCTCACACCAATATTTGCGTCTAGAGCCTTTGCTTTGAGGGCTATCTGAAAACGGCTGTGGCGCTGAAGTTGCCTGTGAATGTAGAGTTGGTGGTATGTGAAACCCGCATGTGGAGCATTCGTTTGTGTGGCTGACCAAGCTCTACCAGGTTCATTCCTAGATAATGCACTCAAAGGGCAGTAAACATAGAGCGTGAAAACTGAGTTTCCTTGAGAGCTGCTTGGAAGCCTGATGGTGTGTGAAGTTAGTGAGCCAAATGGAGTTGTTCTCCCACAAGAACCACTCGGCTGATCCTTCTTCAATATGCCCTTCACCAACATGCAGTGTTTCCTTGATTGAATTAGCTCTCACACCAATATTTGCGTCTAGAGCCTTTGCATTGAGGGCTATCTGAAAACGGCTGTGGCGCTGAAGTTGCCTGTGAATGTGGAGTTGGTGGCATGTGAAACCCGCATGTGGAGCATTCGTTTGTGTGGGATGCTCTACCAGGTTCATTTCAGTCCTAGCCATACAAAGGGCACTAAGCATAGAGTGTGAAACCTTAGTTTCCTTGAGAGCTGCTTGGAAGCCTGATGGTGTGTGAAGTTAGTGAGCCAAATGGAGTTGTTCTCCCACAAGAACCACTCGGCTGATCCTTCTTCAATATGCCCTTCACCAACATGCAGTGTTTCCTTGATTGAATTAGCTCTCACACCAATATTTGCGTCTAGAGCCTTTGCATTGAGGGCTATCTGAAAACGGCTGTGGCGCTGAAGTTGCCTGTCAATGTGGAGTTGGTGGCATGTGAAACCCGCATGTGGAGCATTCGTTTATGTGGGATGCTCACCAAGCTTCTTTTCAGTCCTAGGCACTCAAAGGGCACTAAGCATAGAGTGTGAAACCTGAGTTTCCTTGAGAGCTGCTTGGAAGCCTGATGGTGTGTGAAGTTAGTGAGCCAAATGGAGTTGTTCTCCCACAAGAACCACTCGGCTGATCCTTCTTCAATATGCCCTTCACCAACATGCAGTGTTTCCTTGATTGAATTAGCTCTCACACCAATATTTGCGTCTAGAGCCTTTGCTTTGAGGGCTATCTGAAAACGGCTGTGGCGCTGAAGTTGCCTGTGAATGTAGAGTTGGTGGTATGTGAAACCCGCATGTGGAGCATTCGTTTGTGTGGCTGACCAAGCTCTACCAGGTTCATTCCTAGATAATGCACTCAAAGGGCAGTAAACATAGAGCGTGAAAACTGAGTTTCCTTGAGAGCTGCTTGGAAGCCTGATGGTGTGTGAAGTTAGTGAGCCAAATGGAGTTGTTCTCCCACAAGAACCACTCGGCTGATCCTTCTTCAATATGCCCTTCACCAACATGCAGTGTTTCCTTGATTGAATTAGCTCTCACACCAATATTTGCGTCTAGAGCCTTTGCATTGAGGGCTATCTGAAAACGGCTGTGGCGCTGAAGTTGCCTGTGAATGTGGAGTTGGTGGCATGTGAAACCCGCATGTGGAGCATTCGTTTGTGTGGGATGCTCTACCAGGTTCATTTCAGTCCTAGCCATACAAAGGGCACTAAGCATAGAGTGTGAAACCTTAGTTTCCTTGAGAGCTGCTTGGAAGCCTGATGGTGTGTGAAGTTAGTGAGCCAAATGGAGTTGTTCTCCCACAAGAACCACTCGGCTGATCCTTCTTCAATATGCCCTTCACCAACATGCAGTGTTTCCTTGATTGAATTAGCTCTCACACCAATATTTGCGTCTAGAGCCTTTGCATTGAGGGCTATCTGAAAACGGCTGTGGCGCTGAAGTTGCCTGTCAATGTGGAGTTGGTGGCATGTGAAACCCGCATGTGGAGCATTCGTTTATGTGGGATGCTCACCAAGCTTCTTTTCAGTCCTAGGCACTCAAAGGGCACTAAGCATAGAGTGTGAAAACTGAGTTTCCTTGAGAGCTGCTTGGAAGCCTGATGGTGTGTGAAGTTAGTGAGCCAAATGGAGTTGTTCTCCCACAAGAACCACTCGGCTGATCCTTCTTCAATATGCCCTTCACCAACATGCAGTGTTTCCTTGATTGAATTAGCTCTCACACCAATATTTGCGTCTAGAGCCTTTGCATTGAGGGCTATCTGAAAACGGCTGTGGCGCTGAAGTTGCCTGTGAATGTGGAGTTGGTGGCATGTGAAACCCGCATGTGGAGCATTCGTTTGTGTGGGATGCTCTACCAGGTTCATTTCAGTCCTAGCCATACAAAGGGCACTAAGCATAGAGTGTGAAAACTGAGTTTCCTTGAGAGCTGCTTGGAAGCCTGATGGTGTGTGAAGTTAGTGAGCCAAATGGAGTTGTTCTCCCACAAGAACCACTCGGCTGATCCTTCTTCAATATGCCCTTCACCAACATGCAGTGTTTCCTTGATTGAATTAGCTCTCACACCAATATTTGCGTCTAGAGCCTTTGCATTGAGGGCTATCTGAAAACGGCTGTGGCGCTGAAGTTGCCTGTGAATGTGGAGTTGGTGGCATGTGAAACCCGCATGTGGAGCATTCGTTTGTGTGGGATGCTCTACCAGGTTCATTTCAGTCCTAGCCATACAAAGGGCACTAAGCATAGAGTGTGAAAACTGAGTTTCCTTGAGAGCTGCTTGGAAGCCTGATGGTGTGTGAAGTTAGTGAGCCAAATGGAGTTGTTCTCCCACAAGAACCACTCGGCTGATCCTTCTTCAATATGCCCTTCACCAACATGCAGTGTTTCCTTGATTGAATTAGCTCTCACACCAATATTTGCGTCTAGAGCCTTTGCTTTGAGGGCTATCTGAAAACGGCTGTGGCGCTGAAGTTGCCTGTGAATGTAGAGTTGGTGGTATGTGAAACCCGCATGTGGAGCATTCGTTTGTGTGGCTGACCAAGCTCTACCAGGTTCATTCCTAGATAATGCACTCAAAGGGCAGTAAACATAGAGCGTGAAAACTGAGTTTCCTTGAGAGCTGCTTGGAAGCCTGATGGTGTGTGAAGTTAGTGAGCCAAATGGAGTTGTTCTCCCACAAGAACCACTCGGCTGATCCTTCTTCAATATGCCCTTCACCAACATGCAGTGTTTCCTTGATTGAATTAGCTCTCACACAAATATTTGCGTCTAGAGCCTTTGCATTGAGGGCTATCTGAAAACGGCTGTGGCGCTGAAGTTGCCTGTGAATGTGGAGTTGGTGGCATGTGAAACCCGCATGTGGAGCATTCGTTTGTGTGGGATGCTCTACCAGGTTCATTTCAGTCCTAGCCATACAAAGGGCACTAAGCATAGAGTGTGAAAACTGAGTTTCCTTGAGAGCTGCTTGGAAGCCTGATGGTGTGTGAAGTTAGTGAGCCAAATGGAGTTGTTCTCCCACAAGAACCACTCGGCTGATCTTCTTCAATATGCCCTTCACCAACATGCAGTGTTTCCTTGATTGAATTAGCTCTCACACCAATATTTGCGTCTAGAGCCTTTGCATTGAGGGCTATCTGAAAACGGCTGTGGCGCTGAAGTTGCCTGTCAATGTGGAGTTGGTGGCATGTGAAACCCGCATGTGGAGCATTCGTTTATGTGGGATGCTCACCAAGCTTCTTTTCAGTCCTAGGCACTCAAAGGGCACTAAGCATAGAGTGTGAAACCTGAGTTTCCTTGAGAGCTGCTTGGAAGCCTGATGGTGTGTGAAGTTAGTGAGCCAAATGGAGTTGTTCTCCCACAAGAACCACTCGGCTGATCCTTCTTCAATATGCCCTTCACCAACATGCAGTGTTTCCTTGATTGAATTAGCTCTCACACCAATATTTGCGTCTAGAGACTTTGCATTGAGGGCTATCTGAAAACGGCTGTGGCGCTGAAGTTGCCTGTGAATGTGGAGTTGGTGGCATGTGAAACCCGCATGTGGAGCATTCGTTTGTGTGGGATGCTCTACCAGGTTCATTCCTAGATAATACACTCATAGGGCACTAAACATAGAGTGTGAAAACTGAGTTTCCTTGAGAGCTGCTTGGAAGCCTGATGGTGTGTGAAGTTAGTGAGCCAAATGGAGTTGTTCTCCCACAAGAATCACTCGGCTGATCCTTCTTCAATATGCCCTTCACCAACATGCCGTGTTTCCTTCATTGAATTAGCTCTCACACCAATATTTGCGTCTAGAGCCTTTGCATTGAGGGCTATCTGAAAACGGCTGTGGCGCTGAAGTTGCCTGTGAATGTGGAGTTGGTGGCATGTGAAACCCGCATGTGGAGCATTCGTTTGTGTGGGATGCTCTACCAGGTTCATTTCAGTCCTAGCCATACAAAGGGCACTAAGCATAGAGTGTGAAAACTGAGTTTCCTTGAGAGCTGCTTGGAAGCCTGATGGTGTGTGAAGTTAGTGAGCCAAATGGAGTTGTTCTCCCACAAGAACCACTCGGCTGATCCTTCTTCAATATGCCCTTCACCAACATGCAGTGTTTCCTTGATTGAATTAGCTCTCACACCAATATTTGCGTCTAGAGCCTTTGCTTTGAGGGCTATCTGAAAACGGCTGTGGCGCTGAAGTTGCCTGTGAATGTAGAGTTGGTGGCATGTGAAACCCGCATGTGGAGCATTCATTTGTGTGGCTGACCAAGCTCTACCAGGTTCATTCCTAGATAATGCACTCAAAGGGCAGTAAACATAGACCGTGAAAACTGAGTTTCCTTGAGAGCTGCTTGGAAGCCTGATGGTGTGTGAAGTTAGTGAGCCAAATGGAGTTGTTCTCCCACAAGAACCACTCGGCTGATCCTTCTTCAATATGCCCTTCACCAACATGCAGTGTTTCCTTGATTGAATTAGCTCTCACACCAATATTTGCGTCTAGAGCCTTTGCTTTGAGGGCTATCTGAAAACGGCTGTGGCGCTGAAGTTGCCTGTCAATGTGGAGTTGGTGGCATGTGAAACCCGCATGTGGAGCATTCGTTTGTGTGGGATGCTCTACCAGGTTCATTCCTAGATAATGCACTCATAGGGCACTAAGCATAGAGTGTGAAAACTGAGTTTCCTTGAGAGCTGCTTGGAAGCCTGATGGTGTGTGAAGTTAGTGAGCCAAATGGAGTTGTTCTCCCACAAGAACCACTCGGCTGATCCTTCTTCAATATGCCCTTCACCAACATGCAGTGTTTCCTTGATTGAATTAGCTCTCACACCAATATTTGCGTCTAGAGCCTTTGCATTGAGGGCTATCTGAAAACGGCTGTGGCGCTGAAGTTGCCTGTGAATGTGGAGTTGGTGGCATGTGAAACCCGCATGTGGAGCATTCGTTTGTGTGGGATGCTCTACCAGGTTCATTCCTAGATAATGCACTCATAGGGCACTAAGCATGGAGTGTGAAAACTGAGTTT
>NW_026696489.1:10000-25000 GCF_030435755.1 Ochotona princeps
ACTGACTTTCTTCTTTTCTTCCCCACCACCCCAACTCCCACCCCTCCACACATTTTCCCCGTTTGGCTACAGTGCCAGAATCCTTCCTAAGGAATCTGAATTCCATCCGTCTCTGCACTTGTTCAACGTTGTTTCTCTCTTTTAAAAATTCTTTCTTTCTTTCTTTCTTTCTTTCTTTCTTTCTTTCTTTCTTTCTTTCTTTCTTTCTTTCTGTATAGTTGGGGAGTCTTTCTAAAAATTGTTTCAACTTAAATTTCAGTTTTTCATTGACTTATGCATTTCTTTTTCCCATTGCTTCAGAAAGAAAGGAACACTCGTTTCACCAGGGGAAGCTGGGCTCAACGTTGAGTAATGACCTGCTTCTGCTGGCCCCACCTGGGGCAGTACAATGCTGCCCACAGCCTTTTCCCGCCCGGGCTGCTTGCGAATTAGTCCAGCACTAAACCACCAAGCTGCTCAGGTGTGCCGTGTCGCGTCCCAGACTCGAAAAGATATCCAGGAAAGAGGTGGGGGGGGGAGGTGCTGGGCTTAGGGTAAGGGGTTAGGGTTAGGGGCTAGAATAAGGGTTAGGGTTAGGGTTAGGGGTTGGGGTTAGGAGTCAGGGTTAGGGGTTAGGGGTTGGGTTAGGGTTAGGGGTTAGGGGTTAGGGTTAGGGGTTAGGGTTAGGGTTAGGGTTAGGGGTTAGGGTTAGGGGTTAGGGTTAGGGGTTAGGGTTAGGGGTTGGGGTTAGGAGTCAGGGTTAGGGTTTAGGGTTTAGGGTTAGGGTTGGGGTTTAGGGTTAGGGGTTGGGGTTAGGAGTCAGGGTTAGGGTTAGGGTTTAGGGTTAGGGTTAGGGTTAGGGGATAGGGGTTAGGGTTAGGGTTAGGGGTTAGGGTTAGGGTTAGGGTTTAGGGGTTAGTGTTAGGATTAGGGTTTGGGGTTAGGATTCAGGGTCAGGGGTTAGGGTTAGGGGTTAGGGTTAGGGGTTAGGGTTAGGAGTCAGGGTTAGGGGTTAGATTTAGGGTTAGGGTTAGGGTTAGGGGTTAGTGTTAGTGTTATGGTTTAGGAGTTAGGGTTAGGGTTAGGGGTTAGGGTTAGATTTAGGCAGCATGCTACTTTCCCTACAAGTTTCCCATAGGTTGGAGAACACTGGAAATGACATCTCTCCCCCCCACCCTCCACCACCCTCCACCCCCACTGCTCTCCATCATTGCCTATCCAGATACAAAGGTGTACCAGACACTGTTGGTAAATTCCACTCACTCACTCCCAGAATACAGATCATTCGATTTTACATTCGTGATTTATTACCACCTATTTATCATTATTGATTGATTTTGCTCCTCACTTCTCTCTCTGAGATTTGGCTCAGTATCTTGTCAAAATGCAATGTGAACACCTCCAGATGGGACTCCGATGCCCATTGGTTTAGTTGTTTTGTTGAGGTTCTGTGCACATGAAGTCAGAAACGTTCAGTTTTTACACACACACACACACACACACACACACACACACACACACAGGTTTGAGGCAAAAGCTGTTGAAAACCCTGTTTGTATGCTAAACAGAGCTGTGTGGCACTGAGGACCAGTATTCTATACTCTCTGGAATGCTGTGTTCACCAACGTTCTGAGTTCTCTAGGCCTGCATTTTGGGGACAAAGTCCTGAACTGACTGGTGAAGTGGTGGAAGATTCTCTCTCTCTCTCTGCCCCTCTCTCCCTCTCTCCCTCCTTCTCTCTTTCTCCCTCTCTCCCTCCCACCCTAACCCTTTCTTTTCCAAGCAAGGCAGTCGACCAGCTGCCTGGTTGCACTTAGTCTCTCAGCTCAGGTCGACCAGTTGCATTTGGTCTCAGCTGAGGTTGACCAGTTGCTTTTGGTCTCAGCGGAGGTCGACCAGTTGCATTTGGTCTCAGCGGAGGTCGACCAGTTGCATTTGGTCTCAGCGGAGGTCGACCAGTTGCATTTGGTCTCTCAGCTCAGGTCGACCAGTTGCACTTAGTCTCTCGGCGGTGGTCGACCAGCTGCCCGGCGGCAATTGACACACGCTATTTGCCAGCAGGTGTCACTCTTGACCTATTGATTGTCTGCATCCTCTCAGCCTTCTGAAACCTGACCTTCCCTACCCCTCCCCCCACTCTCTTGGCTCCCTCCTTGCCATCTCTGCACCGCTTCTCCTCCCACCCCGTTTAGATGTTCAATGCTAACTGACTTTCTTCTTTTCTTCCCCACCACCCCAACTCCCACCCCTCCACACATTTTCCCCGTTTGGCTACAGTGCCAGAATCCTTCCTAAGGAATCTGAATTCCATCCGTCTCTGCACTTGTTCAACGTTGTTTCTCTCTTTTAAAAATTCTTTCTTTCTTTCTTTCTTTCTTTCTTTCTTTCTTTCTTTCTTTCTTTCTTTCTTTCTTTCTGTATAGTTGGGGAGTCTTTCTAAAAATTGTTTCAACTTAAATTTCAGTTTTTCATTGACTTATGCATTTCTTTTTCCCATTGCTTCAGAAAGAAAGGAACACTCGTTTCACCAGGGGAAGCTGGGCTCAACGTTGAGTAATGACCTGCTTCTGCTGGCCCCACCTGGGGCAGTACAATGCTGCCCACAGCCTTTTCCCGCCCGGGCTGCTTGCGAATTAGTCCAGCACTAAACCACCAAGCTGCTCAGGTGTGCCGTGTCGCGTCCCAGACTCGAAAAGATATCCAGGAAAGAGGTGGGGGGGGGGGGAGGTGCTGGGCTTAGGGTAAGGGGTTAGGGTTAGGGGCTAGAATAAGGGTTAGGGTTAGGGTTAGGGTTAGGGGTTGGGGTTAGGAGTCAGGGTTAGGGGTTAGGGGTTGGGTTAGGGTTAGGGGTTAGGGGTTAGGGGTTAGGGTTAGGGTTAGGGTTAGGGGTTAGGGTTAGGGTTAGGGGTTAGGGTTAGGGGTTAGGGTTAGGGGTTGGGGTTAGGAGTCAGGGTTAGGGTTTAGGGTTTAGGGTTAGGGTCGGGGTTTAGGGTTAGGGGTTGGGGTTAGGAGTCAGGGTTAGGGTTAGGGGTTAGGGTTAGGGTTAGGGTTAGGGGATAGGGGTTAGGGTTAGGGTTAGGGGATAGGAGTCAGGGTTAGGGGTTAGGGTTAGGGTTTAGGGTTAGGGGTTGGTGTTCGGAGTCAGGGTTAGGGGTTAGGGTTTAGGGTTTAGGGTTAGGGTTAGGGTTAGGGGATAGGGGTTAGGGTTAGGGTTAGGGGTTAGGGTTAGGGTTAGGGTTTAGGGGTTAGTGTTAGGATTAGGGTTTGGGGTTAGGATTCAGGGTCAGGGGTTAGGGTTAGGGGTTAGGGTTAGGGGTTAGGGTTAGGAGTCAGGGTTAGGGGTTAGATTTAGGGTTAGGGTTAGGGTTAGGGGTTAGTGTTAGTGTTATGGTTTAGGAGTTAGGGTTAGGGTTAGGGGTTAGGGTTAGATTTAGGCAGCATGCTACTTTCCCTACAAGTTTCCCATAGGTTGGAGAACACTGGAAATGACATCTCTCCCCCCCACCCTCCACCACCATCACCACCCCCACTGCTCTCCATCATTGCCTATCCAGATACAAAGGTGTACCAGACACTGTTGGTAAATTCCACTCACTCACTCCCAGAATACAGATCATTCGATTTTACATTCGTGATTTATTACCACCTATTTATCATTATTGATTGATTTTGCTCCTCACTTCTCTCTCTGAGATTTGGCTCAGTATCTTGTCAAAATGCAATGTGAACACCTCCAGATGGGACTCCGATGCCCATTGGTTTAGTTGTTTTGTTGAGGTTCTGTGCACATGAAGTCAGAAACGTTCAGTTTTTACACACACACACACACACACACACACACACACACACACACACACACAGGTTTGAGGCAAAAGCTGTTGAAAACCCTGTTTGTATGCTAAACAGAGCTGTGTGGCACTGAGGACCAGTATTCTATACTCTCTGGAATGCTGTGTTCACCAACGTTCTGAGTTCTCTAGGCCTGCATTTTGGGGACAAAGTCCTGAACTGACTGGTGAAGTGGTGGAAGATTCTCTCTCTCTCTCTGCCCCTCTCTCCCTCTCTCCCTCCTTCTCTCTTTCTCCCTCTCTCCCTCCCACCCTAACCCTTTCTTTTCCAAGCAAGGCAGTCGACCAGCTGCCTGGTTGCACTTAGTCTCTCAGCTCAGGTCGACCAGTTGCATTTGGTCTCAGCTGAGGTTGACCAGTTGCTTTTGGTCTCAGCGGAGGTCGACCAGTTGCTTTTGGTCTCAGCGGAGGTCGACCAGTTGCATTTGGTCTCAGCGGAGGTCGACCAGTTGCATTTGGTCTCTCAGCTCAGGTCGACCAGTTGCACTTAGTCTCTCGGCGGTGGTCGACCAGCTGCCCGGCGGCAATTGACACACGCTATTTGCCAGCAGGTGTCACTCTTGACCTATTGATTGTCTGCATCCTCTCAGCCTTCTGAAACCTGACCTTCCCTACCCCTCCCCCCACTCTCTTGGCTCCCTCCTTGCCATCTCTGCACCGCTTCTCCTCCCACCCCGTTTAGATGTTCAATGCTAACTGACTTTCTTCTTTTCTTCCCCACCACCCCAACTCCCACCCCTCCACACATTTTCCCCGTTTGGCTACAGTGCCAGAATCCTTCCTAAGGAATCTGAATTCCATCCGTCTCTGCACTTGTTCAACGTTGTTTCTCTCTTTTAAAAATTCTTTCTTTCTTTCTTTCTTTCTTTCTTTCTTTCTTTCTTTCTTTCTTTCTTTCTTTCTTTCTTTCTTTCTTTCTTTCTTTCTGTATAGTTGGGGAGTCTTTCTAAAAATTGTTTCAACTTAAATTTCAGTTTTTCATTGACTTATGCATTTCTTTTTCCCATTGCTTCAGAAAGAAAGGAACACTCGTTTCACCAGGGGAAGCTGGGCTCAACGTTGAGTAATGACCTGCTTCTGCTGGCCCCACCTGGGGCAGTACAATGCTGCCCACAGCCTTTTCCCGCCCGGGCTGCTTGCGAATTAGTCCAGCACTAAACCACCAAGCTGCTCAGGTGTGCCGTGTCGCGTCCCAGACTCGAAAAGATATCCAGGAAAGAGGTGGGGGGGGGAGGTGCTGGGCTTAGGGTAAGGGGTTAGGGTTAGGGGCTAGAATAAGGGTTAGGGTTAGGGTTAGGGGTTGGGGTTAGGAGTCAGGGTTAGGGGTTAGGGGTTGGGTTAGGGTTAGGGGTTAGGGGTTAGGGTTAGGGGTTAGGGTTAGGGTTAGGGTTAGGGGTTAGGGTTAGGGGTTAGGGTTAGGGGTTAGGGTTAGGGGTTGGGGTTAGGAGTCAGGGTTAGGGTTTAGGGTTTAGGGTTAGGGTTGGGGTTTAGGGTTAGGGGTTGGGGTTAGGAGTCAGGGTTAGGGTTAGGGGTTAGGGTTAGGGTTAGGGTTAGGGGATAGGGGTTAGGGTTAGGGTTAGGGGATAGGAGTCAGGGTTAGGGGTTAGGGTTAGGGTTTAGGGTTAGGGGTTGGTGTTCGGAGTCAGGGTTAGGGGTTAGGGTTTAGGGTTTAGGGTTAGGGTTAGGGTTAGGGGATAGGGGTTAGGGTTAGGGTTAGGGGTTAGGGTTAGGGTTAGGGGTTAGGGTTAGGGTTAGGGTTTAGGGGTTAGTGTTAGGATTAGGGTTTGGGGTTAGGAGTCAGGGTCAGGGGTTAGGGTTAGGGGTTAGGGTTAGGGGTTAGGGTTAGGAGTCAGGGTTAGGGGTTAGATTTAGGGTTAGGGTTAGGGTTAGGGGTTAGTTATGGTTTAGGAGTTAGGGTTAGGGTTAGGGGTTAGGGTTAGATTTAGGCAGCATGCTACTTTCCCTACAAGTTTCCCATAGGTTGGAGAACACTGGAAATGACATCTCTCCCCCCCACCCTCCACCACCATCACCACCCCCACTGCTCTCCATCATTGCCTATCCAGATACAAAGGTGTACCAGACACTGTTGGTAAATTCTACTCACTCACTCCCAGAATACAGATCATTCGATTTTACATTCGTGATTTATTACCACCTATTTATCATTATTGATTGATTTTGCTCCTCACTTCTCTCTCTGAGATTTGGCTCAGTATCTTGTCAAAATGCAATGTGAACACCTCCAGATGGGACTCCGATGCCCATTGGTTTAGTTGTTTTGTTGAGGTTCTGTGCACATGAAGTCAGAAACGTTCAGTTTTTACACACACACACACACACACACACACACACACACACACACAGGTTTGAGGCAAAAGCTGTTGAAAACCCTGTTTGTATGCTAAACAGAGCTGTGTGGCACTGAGGACCAGTATTCTATACTCTCTGGAATGCTGTGTTCACCAACGTTCTGAGTTCTCTAGGCCTGCATTTTGGGGACAAAGTCCTGAACTGACTGGTGAAGTGGTGGAAGATTCTCTCTCTCTCTCTGCCCCTCTCTCCCTCTCTCCCTCCTTCTCTCTTTCTCCCTCTCTCCCTCCCACCCTAACCCTTTCTTTTCCAAGCAAGGCAGTCGACCAGCTGCCTGGTTGCACTTAGTCTCTCAGCTCAGGTCGACCAGTTGCATTTGGTCTCAGCTGAGGTTGACCAGTTGCTTTTGGTCTCAGCGGAGGTCGACCAGTTGCATTTGGTCTCAGCGGAGGTCGACCAGTTGCATTTGGTCTCAGCGGAGGTCGACCAGTTGCATTTGGTCTCTCAGCTCAGGTCGACCCAGTTGCACTTAGTCTCTCGGCGGTGGTCGACCAGCTGCCCGGCGGCAATTGACACACGCTATTTGCCAGCAGGTGTCACTCTTGACCTATTGATTGTCTGCATCCTCTCAGCCTTCTGAAACCTGACCTTCCCTACCCCTCCCCCCACTCTCTTGGCTCCCTCCTTGCCATCTCTGCACCGCTTCTCCTCCCACCCCGTTTAGATGTTCAATGCTAACTGACTTTCTTCTTTTCTTCCCCACCACCCCAACTCCCACCCCTCCACAGATTTTCCCCGTTTGGCTACAGTGCCAGAATCCTTCCTAAGGAATCTGAATTCCATCCGTCTCTGCACTTGTTCAACGTTGTTTCTCTCTTTTAAAAATTCTTTCTTTCTTTCTTTCTTCCTTTCTTTCTTTCCTTTTCTTTCTTTCTTTCTTTCTTTCTTTCTTTCTTTCTTTCTTTCTTTCTTTCTTTCTTTCTGTATAGTTGGGGAGTCTTTCTAAAAATTGTTTCAACTTAAATTTCAGTTTTTCATTGACTTATGCATTTCTTTTTCCCATTGCTTCAGAAAGAAAGGAACACTCGTTTCACCAGGGGAAGCTGGGCTCAACGTTGAGTAATGACCTGCTTCTGCTGGCCCCACCTGGGGCAGTACAATGCTGCCCACAGCCTTTTCCCGCCCGGGCTGCTTGCGAATTAGTCCAGCACTAAACCACCAAGCTGCTCAGGTGTGCCGTGTCGCGTCCCAGACTCGAAAAGATATCCAGGAAAGAGGTGGGGGGGGGGAGGTGCTGGGCTTAGGGTAAGGGGTTAGGGTTAGGGGCTAGAATAAGGGTTAGGGTTAGGGTTAGGGGTTGGGGTTAGGAGTCAGGGTTAGGGGTTAGGGGTTGGGTTAGGGTTAGGGGTTAGGGGTTAGGGTTAGGGGTTAGGGTTAGGGTTAGGGTTAGGGGTTAGGGTTAGGGGTTAGGGTTAGGGGTTAGGGTTAGGGGTTGGGGTTAGGAGTCAGGGTTAGGGTTTAGGGTTTAGGGTTAGGGTTGGGGTTTAGGGTTAGGGGTTGGGGTTAGGAGTCAGGGTTAGGGTTAGGGGTTAGGGTTAGGGTTAGGGGATAGGGGTTAGGGTTAGGGTTAGGGGATAGGAGTCAGGGTTAGGGGTTAGGGTTAGGGTTTAGGGTTAGGGGTTGGTGTTCGGAGTCAGGGTTAGGGGTTAGGGTTTAGGGTTTAGGGTTAGGGTTAGGGGATAGGGGTTAGGGTTAGGGTAAGGGGTTAGGGTTAGGGGCTAGAATAAGGGTTAGGGTTAGGGTTAGGGTTAGGGGTTGGGGTTAGGAGTCAGGGTTAGGGGTTGGGTTAGGGTTAGTTTTAGGGGTTAGGGGTTAGGGTTAGGGGTTAGGGTTAGGGTTAGGGTTAGGGGTTAGGGTTAGGGTTAGGGGTTAGGGTTAGGGGTTAGGGTTAGGGGTCGGGGTTAGGAGTCAGGGTTAGGGTTTAGGGTTTAGGGTTAGGGTTGGGGTTTAGGGTTAGGGGTTAGGGTTAGGAGTCAGGGTTAGAGTTAGGGGTTAGGGTTAGGGTTAGGGGATAGGGGTTAGGGTTAGGGTTAGGGGTTAGGAGTCAGGGTTAGGGGTTAGGGTTAGGGTTTAGTGTTAGGGGTTGGTGTTCGGAGTCAGGGTTAGGGGTTAGGGTTTAGGGTTTAGGGTTAGGGTTAGGGTTAGGGGATAGGGGTTAGGGTTAGGGTTAGGGGTTAGGGTTAGGGTTAGGGTTTAGGGGTTAGTGTTAGGATTAGGGTTTGGGGTTAGGAGTCAGGGTCAGGGGTTAGGGTTAGGGGATAGGGTTAGGGGTTAGGGTTAGGGGTTAGGGTTAGGAGTCAGGGTTAGGGGTTAGATTTAGGGTTAGGGTTAGGGTTAGGGGTTAGTGTTAGTGTTATGGTTTAGGAGTTAGGGTTAGGGTTAGGGGTTAGGGTTAGATTTAGGCAGCATGCTACTTTCCCTACAAGTTTCCCATAGGTTGGAGAACACTGGAAATGACATCTCTCCCCCCCACCCTCCACCACCATCACCACCCCCACTGCTCTCCATCATTGCCTATCCAGATACAAAGGTGTACCAGACACTGTTGGTAAATTCCACTCACTCACTCCCAGAATACAGATCATTCGATTTTACATTCGTGATTTATTACCACCTATTTATCATTATTGATTGATTTTGCTCCTCACTTCTCTCTCTGAGATTTGGCTCAGTATCTTGTCAAAATGCAATGTGAACACCTCCAGATGGGACTCCGATGCCCATTGGTTTAGTTGTTTTGTTGAGGTTCTGTGCACATGAAGTCAGAAACGTTCAGTTTTTACACACACACACACACACACACACACACACACACACACACAGGTTTGAGGCAAAAGCTGTTGAAAACCCTGTTTGTATGCTAAACAGAGCTGTGTGGCACTGAGGACCAGTATTCTATACTCTCTGGAATGCTGTGTTCACCAACGTTCTGAGTTCTCTAGGCCTGCATTTTGGGGACAAAGTCCTGAACTGACTGGTGAAGTGGTGGAAGATTCTCTCTCTCTCTCTGCCCCTCTCTCCCTCTCTCCCTCCTTCTCTCTTTCTCCCTCTCTCCCTCCCACCCTAACCCTTTCTTTTCCAAGCAAGGCAGTCGACCAGCTGCCTGGTTGCACTTAGTCTCTCAGCTCAGGTCGACCAGTTGCATTTGGTCTCAGCTGAGGTTGACCAGTTGCTTTTGGTCTCAGCGGAGGTCGACCAGTTGCATTTGGTCTCAGCGGAGGTCGACCAGTTGCATTTGGTCTCAGCGGAGGTCGACCAGTTGCATTTGGTCTCTCAGCTCAGGTCGACCAGTTGCACTTAGTCTCTCGGCGGTGGTCGACCAGCTGCCCGGCGGCAATTGACACACGCTATTTGCCAGCAGGTGTCACTCTTGACCTATTGATTGTCTGCATCCTCTCAGCCTTCTGAAACCTGACCTTCCCTACCCCTCCCCCCACTCTCTTGGCTCCCTCCTTGCCATCTCTGCACCGCTTCTCCTCCCACCCCGTTTAGATGTTCAATGCTAACTGACTTTCTTCTTTTCTTCCCCACCACCCCAACTCCCACCCCTCCACACATTTTCCCCGTTTGGCTACAGTGCCAGAATCCTTCCTAAGGAATCTGAATTCCATCCGTCTCTGCACTTGTTCAACGTTGTTTCTCTCTTTTAAAAATTCTTTCTTTCTTTCTTTCTTTCTTTCTTTCTTTCTTTCTTTCTTTCTTTCTTTCTTTCTTTCTTTCTTTCTTTCTGTATAGTTGGGGAGTCTTTCTAAAAATTGTTTCAACTTAAATTTCAGTTTTTCATTGACTTATGCATTTCTTTTTCCCATTGCTTCAGAAAGAAAGGAACACTCGTTTCACCAGGGGAAGCTGGGCTCAACGTTGAGTAATGACCTGCTTCTGCTGGCCCCACCTGGGGCAGTACAATGCTGCCCACAGCCTTTTCCCGCCCGGGCTGCTTGCGAATTAGTCCAGCACTAAACCACCAAGCTGCTCAGGTGTGCCGTGTCGCGTCCCAGACTCGAAAAGATATCCAGGAAAGAGGTGGGGGGGGGAGGTGCTGGGCTTAGGGTAAGGGGTTAGGGTTAGGGGCTAGAATAAGGGTTAGGGTTAGGGTTAGGGTTAAGGGTTGGGGTTAGGAGTCAGGGTTAGGGGTTAGGGGTTGGGTTAGGGTTAGGGGTTAGGGGTTAGGGTTAGGGGTTAGGGTTAGGGTTAGGGTTAGGGGTTAGGGTTAGGGTTAGGGGTTAGGGTTAGGGGTTAGGGTTAGGGGTTGGGGTTAGGAGTCAGGGTTAGGGTTTAGGGTTTAGGGTTAGGGTTGGGGTTTAGGGTTAGGGGTTGGGGTTAGGAGTCAGGGTTAGGGTTAGGGGTTAGGGTTAGGGTTAGGGTTAGGGGATAGGGGTTAGGGTTAGGGTTAGGGGATAGGAGTCAGGGTTAGGGGTTAGGGTTAGGGTTTAGGGTTAGGGGTTGGTGTTCGGAGTCAGGGTTAGGGGTTAGGGTTTAGGGTTTAGGGTTAGGGTTAGGGTTAGGGGATAGGGGTTAGGGTTAGGGTTAGGGGTTAGGGTTAGGGTTAGGGTTTAGGGGTTAGTGTTAGGATTAGGGTTTGGGGTTAGGAGTCAGGGTCAGGGGTTAGGGTTAGGGGTTAGGGTTAGGGGTTAGGGTTAGGAGTCAGGGTTAGGGGTTAGATTTAGGGTTAGGGTTAGGGTTAGGGGTTAGTGTTAGTGTTATGGTTTAGGAGTTAGGGTTAGGGTTAGGGGTTAGGGTTAGATTTAGGCAGCATGCTACTTTCCCTACAAGTTTCCCATAGGTTGGAGAACACTGGAAATGACATCTCTCCCCCCCACCCTCCACCACCATCACCACCCCCACTGCTCTCCATCATTGCCTATCCAGATACAAAGGTGTACCAGACACTGTTGGTAAATTCCACTCACTCACTCCCAGAATACAGATCATTCGATTTTACATTCGTGATTTATTACCACCTATTTATCATTATTGATTGATTTTGCTCCTCACTTCTCTCTCTGAGATTTGGCTCAGTATCTTGTCAAAATGCAATGTGAACACCTCCAGATGGGACTCCGATGCCCATTGGTTTAGTTGTTTTGTTGAGGTTCTGTGCACATGAAGTCAGAAACGTTCAGTTTTTACACACACACACACACACACACACACACACACACACACAGGTTTGAGGCAAAAGCTGTTGAAAACCCTGTTTGTATGCTAAACAGAGCTGTGTGGCACTGAGGACCAGTATTCTATACTCTCTGGAATGCTGTGTTCACCAACGTTCTGAGTTCTCTAGGCCTGCATTTTGGGGACAAAGTCCTGAACTGACTGGTGAAGTGGTGGAAGATTCTCTCTCTCTCTCTGCCCCTCTCTCCCTCTCTCCCTCCTTCTCTCTTTCTCCCTCTCTCCCTCCCACCCTAACCCTTTCTTTTCCAAGCAAGGCAGTCGACCAGCTGCCTGGTTGCACTTAGTCTCTCAGCTCAGGTCGACCAGTTGCATTTGGTCTCAGCTGAGGTTGACCAGTTGCTTTTGGTCTCAGCGGAGGTCGACCAGTTGCATTTGGTCTCAGCGGAGGTCGACCAGTTGCATTTGGTCTCAGCAGGTCGACCAGTTGCACTTAGTCTCTCGGCGGTGGTCGACCAGCTGCCCGGCGGCAATTGACACACGCTATTTGCCAGCAGGTGTCACTCTTGACCTATTGATTGTCTGCATCCTCTCAGCCTTCTGAAACCTGACCTTCCCTACCCCTCCCCCCACTCTCTTGGCTCCCTCCTTGCCATCTCTGCACCGCTTCTCCTCCCACCCCGTTTAGATGTTCAATGCTAACTGACTTTCTTCTTTTCTTCCCCACCACCCCAACTCCCACCCCTCCACACATTTTCCCCGTTTGGCTACAGTGCCAGAATCCTTCCTAAGGAATCTGAATTCCATCCGTCTCTGCACTTGTTCAACGTTGTTTCTCTCTTTTAAAAATTCTTTCTTTCTTTCTTTCTTTCTTTCTTTCTTTCTTTCTTTCTTTCTTTCTTTCTTTCTTTCTTTCTTTCTGTATAGTTGGGGAGTCTTTCTAAAAATTGTTTCAACTTAAATTTCAGTTTTTCATTGACTTATGCATTTCTTTTTCCCATTGCTTCAGAAAGAAAGGAACACTCGTTTCACCAGGGGAAGCTGGGCTCAACGTTGAGTAATGACCTGCTTCTGCTGGCCCCACCTGGGGCAGTACAATGCTGCCCACAGCCTTTTCCCGCCCGGGCTGCTTGCGAATTAGTCCAGCACTAAACCACCAAGCTGCTCAGGTGTGCCGTGTCGCGTCCCAGACTCGAAAAGATATCCAGGAAAGAGGTGGGGGGGGGGAGGTGCTGGGCTTAGGGTAAGGGGTTAGGGTTAGGGGCTAGAATAAGGGTTAGGGTTAGGGTTAGGGTTAAGGGTTGGGGTTAGGAGTCAGGGTTAGGGGTTAGGGGTTGGGTTAGGGTTAGGGGTTAGGGGTTAGGGTTAGGGGTTAGGGTTAGGGTTAGGGTTAGGGGTTAGGGTTAGGGTTAGGGGTTAGGGTTAGGGGTTAGGGTTAGGGGTTGGGGTTAGGAGTCAGGGTTAGGGTTGGGGTTTAGGGTTAGGGGTTGGGGTTAGGAGTCAGGGTTAGGGTTAGGGGTTAGGGTTAGGGTTAGGGTTAGGGGATAGGGGTTAGGGTTAGGGTTAGGGGATAGGAGTCAGGGTTAGGGGTTAGGGTTAGGGTTTAGGGTTAGGGGTTGGTGTTCGGAGTCAGGGTTAGGGGTTAGGGTTTAGGGTTTAGGGTTAGGGTTAGGGTTAGGGGATAGGGGTTAGGGTTAGGGTTAGGGGTTAGGGTTAGGGTTAGGGTTTAGGGGTTAGTGTTAGGATTAGGGTTTGGGGTTAGGAGTCAGGGTCAGGGGTTAGGGTTAGGGGTTAGGGTTAGGGGTTAGGGTTAGGAGTCAGGGTTAGGGGTTAGATTTAGGGTTAGGGTTAGGGTTAGGGGTTAGTGTTAGTGTTATGGTTTAGGAGTTAGGGTTAGGGTTAGGGGTTAGGGTTAGATTTAGGCAGCATGCTACTTTCCCTACAAGTTTCCCATAGGTTGGAGAACACTGGAAATGACATCTCTCCCCCCCACCCTCCACCACCATCACCACCCCCACTGCTCTCCATCATTGCCTATCCAGATACAAAGGTGTACCAGACACTGTTGGTAAATTCCACTCACTCACTCCCAGAATACAGATCATTCGATTTTACATTCGTGATTTATTACCACCTATTTATCATTATTGATTGATTTTGCTCCTCACTTCTCTCTCTGAGATTTGGCTCAGTATCTTGTCAAAATGCAATGTGAACACCTCCAGATGGGACTCCGATGCCCATTGGTTTAGTTGTTTTGTTGAGGTTCTGTGCACATGAAGTCAGAAACGTTCAGTTTTTACACACACACACACACACACACACACACACACACACACACACACAGGTTTGAGGCAAAAGCTGTTGAAAACCCTGTTTGTATGCTAAACAGAGCTGTGTGGCACTGAGGACCAGTATTCTATACTCTCTGGAATGCTGTGTTCACCAACGTTCTGAGTTCTCTAGGCCTGCATTTTGGGGACAAAGTCCTGAACTGACTGGTGAAGTGGTGGAAGATTCTCTCTCTCTCTCTGCCCCTCTCTCCCTCTCTCCCTCCTTCTCTCTTTCTCCCTCTCTCCCTCCCACCCTAACCCTTTCTTTTCCAAGCAAGGCAGTCGACCAGCTGCCTGGTTGCACTTAGTCTCTCAGCTCAGGTCGACCAGTTGCATTTGGTCTCAGCTGAGGTTGACCAGTTGCTTTTGGTCTCAGCGGAGGTCGACCAGTTGCATTTGGTCTCAGCGGAGGTCGACCAGTTGCATTTGGTCTCTCGAGTCATTTGGTCTCAGCTCAGGTCGACCAGTTGCACTTAGTCTCTCGGCGGTGGTCGACCAGCTGCCCGGCGGCAATTGACACACGCTATTTGCCAGCAGGTGTCACTCTTGACCTATTGATTGTCTGCATCCTCTCAGCCTTCTGAAACCTGACCTTCCCTACCCCTCCCCCCACTCTCTTGGCTCCCTCCTTGCCATCTCTGCACCGCTTCTCCTCCCACCCCGTTTAGATGTTCAATGCTAACTGACTTTCTTCTTTTCTTCCCCACCACCCCAACTCCCACCCCTCCACACATTTTCCCCGTTTGGCTACAGTGCCAGAATCCTTCCTAAGGAATCTGAATTCCATCCGTCTCTGCACTTGTTCAACGTTGTTTCTCTCTTTTAAAAATTCTTTCTTTCTTTCTTTCTTTCTTTCTTTCTTTCTTTCTTTCTTTCTTTCTTTCTTTCTTTCTTTCTTTCTTTCTGTATAGTTGGGGAGTCTTTCTAAAAATTGTTTCAACTTAAATTTCAGTTTTTCATTGACTTATGCATTTCTTTTTCCCATTGCTTCAGAAAGAAAGGAACACTCGTTTCACCAGGGGAAGCTGGGCTCAACGTTGAGTAATGACCTGCTTCTGCTGGCCCCACCTGGGGCAGTACAATGCTGCCCACAGCCTTTTCCCGCCCGGGCTGCTTGCGAATTAGTCCAGCACTAAACCACCAAGCTGCTCAGGTGTGCCGTGTCGCGTCCCAGACTCGAAAAGATATCCAGGAAAGAGGTGGGGGGGGGAGGTGCTGGGCTTAGGGTAAGGGGTTAGGGTTAGGGGCTAGAATAAGGGTTAGGGTTAGGGTTAGGGTTAAGGGTTGGGGTTAGGAGTCAGGGTTAGGGGTTAGGGGTTGGGTTAGGGTTAGGGGTTAGGGGTTAGGGTTAG
>NW_026696490.1:0-29684 GCF_030435755.1 Ochotona princeps
CATGCGGGTTTCGACGATGCTCACCAACTCCACATTCTCAGGCAACTTCAGCGCCACAGCCGTTTTCAGATAGCCCTCAATGCAAAGGCTCTAGACGCAAATATTGGTGTGAGAGCTAATTCAATCAAGGAAACACTGCATGTTCGTGAAGGGCATATTGAAGAAGGATCAGCCCAGTGGTTCTTGTGGGAGAACAACTCCATTTGGCTCACTAACTTCACACACCATCAGGCTTCCAAGCAGCTCTCAAGGAAACTCAGTTTTCACAATCTATGCTTAGTGCCCTTTGAGTGCATTATTTAGGAATGATCCTGGTAGAGCATCCCACACAAACGAATGCTCCACATGCGGGTTTCACATGCCGCCAACTCCACATTCACAGGCAACTTCAGCGCCACAGCCGTTTCAGATAGCCCTCAATGCAAAGGCTCTAGACGCAAATATTGGTGTGAGAGCTAATTCACTCAAGGAAACACTGCATGTTGGTGAAGGGCATATTGAAGAAGGATTAGCCGAGTGGTTCTTGTGGGAGAACAACTCCATTTGGCTCACTAACTTCACACACCATCAGGCTTCCAAGCAGCTCTCAAGGAAACTCAGTTTTCACACTCTATGCTTAGTGCCCTTTGATAGCATTATCTTGGAATGAACCTGGTAGAGCATCCCACACAAACGAATGCTCCACATGCGGGTTTCACGTGCCACCAACTCCACATTCACAGGCAACTTCAGCGCCACAGCCGTTTTCAGATAGCCCTCAATGCAAAGGCTCTAGACGCAAATATTGGTGTGAGAGCTAATTCACTCAAGGAAACACTGCATGTTGGTGAAGGGCATATTGAAGAAGGATTAGCCGAGTGGTTCTTGTGGGAGAACAACTCCATTTGGCTCACTAACTTCACACACCATCAGGCTTCCAAGCAGCTCTCAAGGAAACTCAGTTTTCACACTCTATGCTTAGTGCCCTTTGAGTGCATTATCTAGGAATGAACCTGGTAGAGCATCCCACACAAACGAATGCTCCACATGCGGGTTTCACATGCCACCAACTCCACGTTCACAGGCAACTTTAGCGCCACAGCCGTTTTCAGATAGCCCTCAATGCAAAGGCTCTAGACGCAAATATTGGTGTGAGAGCTAATTCAATCAAGGAAACACTGCATGTTGGTGAAGGGCATATTGAAGAAGGATCAGCCGAGTGGTTCTTGTGGGAGAACAACTCCATTTGGCTCACTAATTTCACACACCATCAGGCTTCCAAGCAGCTCTCAAGGAAACTCAGTTTTCACACTCTATGCTTAGTGCCCTTTGAGTGCATTATCTAGGAATGAACCTGGTAGAGCATCGCACACAAACGAATGCTCCACATGCAGGTTTCACATGCCACCAACTCCACATTCTCAGGCAAATTCAGCGCCACAGCCGTTTTCAGATAGCCCTCAATGCAAAGGCTCTAGACGCAAATATTGGTGTGAGAGCTAATTCACTCAAGGAAACACTGCATGTTGGTGAAGGGCATATTGAAGAAGGCTCAGCCGAGTGGTTCTTGTGGGAGAACAACTCCATTTGGCTCACTAACTTCACACACCACAGGCTTCCAAGCAGCTCTCAAGGAAACTCAGTTTTCACACTCTATGCTTAGTGCCCTTTGAGTGCCTACGACTGAAATGAAGCTTGATGAGCATCCCACACAAACGAATGCTCCACATGCGGGTTTCACATGCCACCAACTCCACATTCACAGGCAACTTCAGCACCACAGCCGTTTTCAGATAGCCCTCAATGCAAAGGCTCTAGAAGCAAATATTGGTGTGAGAGCTAATTCAATCAAGGAAACACTGCATGTTGGTGAAGGGCATATTGAAGAAGGATCAGCCGAGTGGTTCTTGTGGGAGAACAACACCATTTGGCTCACTAACTTCACACACCATCAGGCTTCCAAGCAGCTCTCAAGGAAACTCAGTTTTCACACTCTATGCTTAGTGCCCTTTGAGTGCCTAGGACTGAAATGAAGCTTGGTGAGCATCCCACACAAACGAATGCTCCACATGCGGGTTTCACATGCCACCAACTACACATTCACAGGCAACTTCAGCGCCACAGCCATTTTCAGATAGCCCTCAATGCAAAGGCTCTAGACGCAAATATTCATGTGAGAGCTAATTCAATCAAGGAAACACTGCATGTTCGTGAAGGGCATATTGAAGAAGAATCAGCCGAGTGGTTCTTGTGGGAGAACAACTCCATTTGGCTCACTAACTTCACACACCATCAGGCTTACAAGCAGCTCTCAAGGAAACTCAGTTTTCACACTCTATGCTTAGTGCCCTTTGAGTGCCTAGGACTGAAATGAAGCTTGGTGAGCATCCCACACAAACGAATGCTCCACATGCGGGTTTCACATGCCACCAACTCCACATTCACAGGCAACTTCAGGGCCACAGCCGTTTTCAGATAGCCCTCAATGCAAAGGCTCTAGACGCAAATATTGGTGTGAGAGCTAATTCAATCAAGGAAACACTGCATGTTGGTGAAGGGCATATTGAAGAAGGCTCAGCCGAGTGGTTCTTGTGGGAGAACAACTCCATTTGGTTCACTAACTTCACACACCATCAGGCTTCCAAGCAGCTCTCAAGGAAACTCAGTTTTCACACTCTATGCTTAGTGCCCTTTGAGTGCCTACGACTGAAATGAAGCTTGATGAGCATCCCACACAAACGAATGCTCCACATGCGGGTTTCACATGCCACCAACTCCACATTCACAGGCAACTTCACCACCACAGCCGTTTTCAGATAGCCCTCAATGCAAAGGCTCTCAACGCAAATATTGGTGTGAGAGCTAATTCAATCAAGGAAACACTGCATGTTGGTGAAGGGCATATTGAAGAAGGATCAGCCGAGTGGTTCTTGTGGGAGAACAACTCCATTTGGCTCACTAACTTCACACACCATCAGGCTTCCAAGCAGCTCTCAAGGAAACTCAGTTTTCACACTCTATGCTTAGTACCCTTTGAGTGCCTACGACTGAAATGAAGCTTGATGAGCATCCCACACAAACGAATGCTCCACATGCGGGTTTCACATGCCACCAACTCCACATTCACAGGCAACTTCAGCGCCACAGCCGTTTTCAGATAGCCCTCAATGCAAAGGCTCTAGACGCAAATATTGGTGTGAGAGCTAATTCAATCAAGGAAACACTGCATGTTGGTGAAGGGCATATTGAAGAAGGCTCAGCCGAGTGGTTCTTGTGGGAGAACAACTCCATTTGGCTCACTAACTTCACACACCATCAGGCTTCCAAGCAGCTCTCAAGGAAACTCAGTTTTCACACTCTATGCTTAGTGCCCTTTGATTGCATTATCTTGGAATGAACCTGGTAGAGCATCCCACACAAACGAATGCTGCACATGCGGGTTTCACGTGCCACCAACTCCACATTCACAGGCAACTTCAGCGCCACAGCCGTTTTCAGATAGCCCTCAATGCAAAGGCTCTAGATGTAAATATTGGTGTGAGAGCTAATTCAATCAAGGAAACACTGCATGTTGGTGAAGGGCATATTGAAGAAGGATCAGCCGAGTGGTTCTTGTGGGAGAACAACTCCATTTGGCTCACTAACTTCACACACCATCAGGCTTCCAAGCAGCTCTCAAGGAAACTCAGTTTTCACACTCTATGCTTAGTGCCCTTTGAGTGCATTATCTAGGAATGATCCTGGTAGAGCATCCCACACAAACGAATGCTCCACATGCGGGTTTCACATGCCACCAACTCCACATTCACAGGCAACTTCAGCGCCACAGCCGTTTTCAGATAGCCCTCAATGCAAAGGCTCTAGACGCAAATATTGGTGTGAGAGCTAATTCAATCAAGGAAACACTGCATGTGGGTGAAGGGCATATTGAAGAAGGATCAGGGGAGTGGTTCTTGTGGGAGAACAACTCCATTTGGCTCACTAACTTCACACACCATCAGGCTTCCAAGCAGCGCTCAAGGAAACTCAGTTTTCACACTCTATGCTTAGTGCCCTTTGAGTTCCTACGACTGAAATGAAGCTTGGTGAGCATCCCACACAAACGAATGCTCCACATGCGGGTTTCACATGCCACCTACTACACATTCACAGGCAACTTCAGCGCCACAGCCGTTTTCAGATAGCCCTCAATGCAAAGGCTCTAGACGCAAATATTGGTGTGAGAGCTAATTCAATCAAGGAAACACTGCATGTTGGTGAAGGGCATATTGAAGAAGGATCAGCCGAGTGGTTCTTGTGGGAGAACAACTCCATTTGGCTCACTAACTTCACACACCATCAGGCTTCCAAGCAGCTCTCAAGGAAACTCAGTTTTCACACTCTATGCTTAGTGCCCTTTGAGTGCATTATCTAGGAATGAACCTGGTAGAGCATCCCACACAAACGAATGCTCCACATGCGGGTTTCACATGCCACCAACTCCACATTCACAGGCAACTTCAGCGCCACAGCCGTTTTCAGATAGCCCTCAATGCAAAGGCTCTAGACGTAAATATTGGTGTGAGAGCTAATTCAATCAAGGAAACACTGCATGTTGGTGAAGGGCATATTGAAGAAGGATCAGCCGAGTGGTTCTTGTGGGAGAACAACTCCATTTGGCTCACTAACTTCACACACCATCAGGCTTCCAAGCAGCGCTCAAGGAAACTCAGTTTTCACACTCTATGCTTAGTGCCCTTTGAGTGCATTATCTAGGAATGATCCTGGTAGAGCATCCCACACAAACGAATGCTCCACATGCGGGTTTCACATGCCACCAACTCCACATTCACAGGCAACTTCAGCGCCACAGCCGTTTTCAGATAGCCCTCAATGCAAAGGCTCTAGACGCAAATATTCATGTGAGAGCTAATTCAATCAAGGAAACACTGCATGTTGGTGAAGGGCATATTGAAGAAGGATCAGGGGAGTGGTTCTTGTGGGAGAACAACTCCATTTGGCTCACTAACTTCACACACCATCAGGCTTCCAAGCAGCTCTCAAGGAAACTCAGTTTTCACACTCTATGCTTAGTGCCCTTTGAGTGCTGACGACTGAAATGAAGCTTGATGTGCATCCCACACAAACGAATGCTCCACATGCGGGTTTCACATGCCACCAACTCCACATTCACAGGCAACGTCAGGGCCACAGCCGTTTTCAGATAGCCCTCAATGCAAAGGCTCTAGACGCAAATATTGGTGTGAGAGCTAATTCAATCAAGGAAACACTGCATGTTGGTGAAGGGCATATTGAAGAAGGCTCAGCCGAGTGGTTCTTGTGGGAGAACAACTCCATTTGGTTCACTAACTTCACACACCATCAGGCTTCCAAGCAGCTCTCAAGGAAACTCAGTTTTCACACTCTATGCTTAGTGCCCTTTGAGTGCCTACGACTGAAATGAAGCTTGATGAGCATCCCACACAAACGAATGCTCCACATGCGGGTTTCACATGCCACCAACTCCACATTCACAGGCAACTTCAGCACCACAGCCGTTTTCAGATAGCCCTCAATGCAAAGGCTCTAGATGTAAATATGGTGTGAGAGCTAATTCAATCAAGGAAACACTGCATGTTGGTGAAGGGCATATTGAAGAAGGATCAGCCGAGTGGTTCTTGTGGGAGAACAACTCCATTTGGCTCACTAACTTCACACACCATCAGGCTTCCAAGCAGCTCTCAAGGAAACTCAGTTTTCACACTCTATGCTTAGTGCCCTTTGAGTGCCTACGACTGAAATGAAGCTTGATGAGCATCCCACACAAACGAATGCTCCACATGCGGGTTTCACATGCCACCAACTCCACATTCACAGGCAACTTCAGCGCCACAGCCGTTTTCAGATAGCCCTCAATGCAAAGGCTCTAGACGCAAATATTGGTGTGAGAGCTAATTCAATCAAGGAAACACTGCATGTTGGTGAAGGGCATATTGAAGAAGGCTCAGCCGAGTGGTTCTTGTGGGAGAACAACTCCATTTGGCTCACTAACTTCACACACCATCAGGCTTCCAAGCAGCTCTTTCAAGGAAACTCAGTTTTCACACTATATGCTTAGTGCCCTTTGAGTGCCTACGACTGAAATGAAGCTTGGTGAGCATCCCACACAAACGAATGCTCCACATGCGGGTTTCACATGCCACCAACTACACATTCACAGGCAACTTCAGCGCCACAGCCATTTTCAGATAGCCCTCAATGCAAAGGCTCTAGACGCAAATATTCATGTGAGAGCTAATTCAATCAAGGAAACACTGCATGTTGGTGAAGGGCATATTGAAGAAGAATCAGCCGAGCGGTTCTTGTGGGAGAACAACTCCATTTGGCTCACTAACTTCACACACCATCAGGCTTCCAAGCAGCTCTCAAGGAAACTCAGTTTTCACACTCTATGCTTAGTGCCCTTTGAGTGCCTAGGACTGAAATGAAGCTTGGTGAGCATCCCACACAAACGAATGCTCCACATGCGGGTTTCACATGCCACCAACTCCACATTCACAGGCAACTTCAGCGCCACAGCCGTTTTCAGATAGCCCTCAATGCAAAGGCTCTAGACGCAAATATTGGTGTGAGAGCTAATTCAATCAAGGAAACACTGCATGTTGGTGAAGGGCATATTGAAGAAGGATCAGCCGAGTGGTTCTTGTGGGAGAACAACTCCATTTGGCTCACTAACTTCACACACCATCAGGCTTCCAAGCAGCTCTCAAGGAAACTCAGTTTTCACACTCTATGCTTAGTGCCCTTTGAGTGCCTACGACTGAAATGAAGCTTGATGAGCATCCCACACAAACGAATGCTGCACATGCGGGTTTCACGTGCCACCAACTCCACATTCACAGGCAACTTCAGCGCCACAGCCGTTTTCAGATAGCCCTCAATGCAAAGGCTCTAGATGTAAATATTGGTGTGAGAGCTAATTCAATCAAGGAAACACTGCATGTTGGTGAAGGGCATATTGAAGAAGGATCAGCCGAGTGGTTCTTGTGGGAGAACAACTCCATTTGGCTCACTAACTTCACACACCATCAGGCTTCCTAGCAGCTCTCAAGGAAACTCAGTTTTCACACTCTATGCTTAGTGCCCTTTGAGTGCATTATCTAGGAATGATCCTGGTAGAGCATCCCACACAAACGAATGCTCCACATGCGGGTTTCACATGCCACCAACTCCACATTCACAGGCAACTTCAGCGCCACAGCCGTTTTCAGATAGCCCTCAATGCAAAGGCTCTAGACGCAAATATTGGTGTGAGAGCTAATTCAATCAAGGAAACACTGCATGTTGGTGAAGGGCATATTGAAGAAGGATCAGCCGAGTGGTTCTTGTGGGAGAACAACTCCATTTGGCTCACTAACTTCACACACCATCAGGCTTCCAAGCAGCTCTCAAGGAAACTCAGTTTTCACACTCTATGCTTAGTGCCCTTTGAGTGCCTACGACTGAAATTAAGCTTGATGAGCATCCCACACAAACGAATGCTCCACATGCGGATTTCACATGCCACCAACTCCACATTCACAGGCAACTTCAGCGCCACAGCCGTTTTCAGAAAGCCCTCAATGCAAAGGCTCTAGACGCAAATATTGGTGTGAGAGCTAATTCAATCAAGGAAACACTGCATGTTGGTGAAGGGCATATTGAAGAAGAATCAGCCGAGTGGTTCTTGTGGGAGAACAACTCCATTTGGCTCACTAACTTTACACACCATCAGGCTTCCAAGCAGCTCTCAAGGAAACTCAGTTTTCACACTCTATGCTTAGTGCCCTTTGAGTGCCTAGGACTAAAATGAAGCTTGCTGAGCATCCCACACAAACGAATGCTCCACATGCGGGTTTCACATGCCACCAACTCCACATTCACAGGCAACTTCAGCGCCACAGCCGTTTTCAGATAGCCCTCAATGCAAAGGCTCTAGACGCAAATATTCATGTGAGAGCTAATTCAATCAAGGAAACACTGCATGTTGGTGAAGGGCATATTGAAGAAGAATCAGCCGAGCGGTTCTTGTGGGAGAACAACTCCATTTGGCTCACTAACTTCACACACCATCAGGCTTCCAAGCAGCTCTCAAGGAAACTCAGTTTTCACACTCTATGCTTAGTGCCCTTTGAGTGCATTATCAAGGAATGAACCTGGTAGAGCATCCCACACAAACGAATGCTCCACATGCGGGTTTCACATGCCACCAACTCCACATTCACAGGCAACTTCAGCGCCACAGCCGTTTTCAGATAGCCCTCAATGTAAAGGCTCTACACGCAAATATTGGTGTGAGAGCTAATTCAATCAAGGAAACACTGCATGTTGGTGAAGGGCATATTGAAGAAGGATCAGCCGAGTGGTTCTTGTGGGAGAACAACTCCATTTGGCTCACTAACTTCACACACCATCAGGCTTCCAAGCAGCTCTCAAGGAAACTCAGTTTTCACACTCTATGCTTAGTGCCCTTTGAGTGCCTACGACTGAAATGAAGCTTGATGAGCATCCCACACAAACGAATGCTGCACATGCGGGTTTCACATGCCACCAACTCCACATTCTCAGGCAATTTCAGCGCCACAGCCGTTTTCAGATAGCCCTCAATGCAAAGGCTCTAGACGCAAATATTGGTGTGAGAGCTAATTCAATCAAGGAAACACTGCATGTTGGTGAAGGGCATATTGAAGAAGGATCAGCCGAGTGGTTCTTGTGGGAGAACAACTCCATTTGGCTCACTAACTTCACACACCATCAGGCTTCCAAGCAGCTCTCAAGGAAACTCAGTTTTCACACTCTATGCTTAGTGCCCTTTGAGTGCCTAGGACTGAAATGAAGCTTGGTGAGCATCCCACACAAACGAATGCTCCACATGCGGGTTTCACATGCCACCAACTCCACATTCTCAGGCAACTTCAGCGCCACAGCCGTTTTCAGATAGCCCTCAATGCAAAGGCTCTAGATGCAAATATTGGTGTGAGAGCTAATTCAATCAAGGAAACACTGCATGTTGGTGAAGGGCATATTGAAGAAGGATCAGCCGAGTGGTTCTTGTGGGAGAACAACTCCATTTGGCTCACTAACTTCACACACCATCAGGCTTCCAAGCAGCTCTCAAGAAAACTCAGTTTTCACACTCTATGCTTAGTGCCCTTTGAGTGCATGATCTAGGAATGAACCTGGTAGAGCATCCCACACAAACGAATGCTCCACATGCGGGTTTCACGTGCCACCAACTCCACATTCACAGGCAACTTCAGCGCCACAGCCGTTTTCAGATAGCCCTCAATGCAAAGGTTCTAGACGCAAATATTGGTGTGAGAGCTAATTCAATCAAGGAAACACTGCATGTTGGTGAAGGGCATATTGAAGAAGGATCAGCCGAGTGGTTCTTGTGGGAGAACAACTCCATTTGGCTCACTAACTTCACACACCATCAGGCTTCCAAGCAGCTCTCAAGGAAACTCAGTTTTCACACTCTATGCTTAGTGCCCTTTGATTGCATTCTCTTGGAATGAACCTGGTAGAGCATCCCACACAAACGAATGCTCCACATGCGGGTTTCACATGCCACCAACTCCACATTCACAGGCAACTTCAGCGCCACAGCCGTTTTCAGATAGCCCTCAATGCAAAGGCTCTAGACGCAAATATTGGTGTGAGAGCTAATTCAATCAAGGAAACACTGCATGTTGGTGAAGGGCATATTGAAGAAGGATCAGCCGAGTGGTTCTTGTGGGAGAACAACTCCATTTGGCTCACTAACTTCACACACCATCAGGCTTCCAAGCAGCTCTCAAGGAAACTCAGTTTTCACACTCTATGCTTAGTGCCCTTTGAGTGCCTACGACTGAAATGAAGCTTGATGAGCATCCCACACAAACGAATGCTCCACATGCGGGTTTCACATGCCACCAACTCCACATTCACAGGCAACTTCAGCGCCACAGCCGTTTTCAGATAGCCCTCAATGCAAAGGCTCTAGACGCAAATATTGGTGTGAGAGCTAATTCAATCAAGGAAACACTGCATGTTGGTGAAGGGCATATTGAAGAAGGCTCAGCCGAGTGGTTCTTGTGGGAGAACAACTCCATTTGGCTCACTAACTTCACACACCATCAGGCTTCCAAGCAGCTCTCAAGGAAACTCAGTTTTCACACTATATGCTTAGTGCCCTTTGAGTGCCTACGACTGAAATGAAGCTTGGTGAGCATCCCACACAAACGAATGCTCCACATGCGGGTTTCACATGCCACCAACTACACATTCACAGGCAACTTCAGCGCAACAGCCATTTTCAGATAGCCCTCAATGCAAAGGCTCTAGACGCAAATATTCATGTGAGAGCTAATTCAATCAAGGAAACACTGCATGTTGGTGAAGGGCATATTGAAGAAGAATCAGCCGAGCGGTTCTTGTGGGAGAACAACTCCATTTGGCTCACTAACTTCACACACCATCAGGCTTCCAAGCAGCTCTCAAGGAAACTCAGTTTTCACACTCTATGCTTAGTGCCCTTTGAGTGCCTAGGACTGAAATGAAGCTTGGTGAGCATCCCACACAAACGAATGCTCCACATGCGGGTTTCACATGCCACCAACTCCACATTCACAGGCAACTTCAGCGCCACAGCCGTTTTCAGATAGCCCTCAATGCAAAGGCTCTAGACGCAAATATTGGTGTGAGAGCTAATTCAATCAAGGAAACACTGCATGTTGGTGAAGGGCATATTGAAGAAGGATCAGCCGAGTGGTTCTTGTGGGAGAACAACTCCATTTGGCTCACTAACTTCACACACCATCAGGCTTCCAAGCAGCTCTCAAGGAAACTCAGTTTTCACACTCTATGCTTAGTGCCCTTTGAGTGCCTACGACTGAAATGAAGCTTGATGAGCATCCCACACAAACGAATGCTGCACATGCGGGTTTCACGTGCCACCAACTCCACATTCACAGGCAACTTCAGCGCCACAGCCGTTTTCAGATAGCCCTCAATGCAAAGGCTCTAGATGTAAATATTGGTGTGAGAGCTAATTCAATCAAGGAAACACTGCATGTTGGTGAAGGGCATATTGAAGAAGGATCAGCCGAGTGGTTCTTGTGGGAGAACAACTCCATTTGGCTCACTAACTTCACACACCATCAGGCTTCCAAGCAGCTCTCAAGGAAACTCAGTTTTCACACTCTATGCTTAGTGCCCTTTGAGTGCATTATCTAGGAATGATCCTGGTAGAGCATCCCACACAAACGAATGCTCCACATGCGGGTTTCACATGCCACCAACTCCACATTCACAGGCAACTTCAGCGCCACAGCCGTTTTCAGATAGCCCTCAATGCAAAGGCTCTAGACGCAAATATTGGTGTGAGAGCTAATTCAATCAAGGAAACACTGCATGTTGGTGAAGGGCATATTGAAGAAGGATCAGGGGAGTGGTTCTTGTGGGAGAACAACTCCATTTGGCTCACTAACTTCACACACCATCAGGCTTCCAAGCAGCGCTCAAGGAAACTCAGTTTTCACACTCTATGCTTAGTGCCCTTTGAGTTCCTACGACTGAAATGAAGCTTGGTGAGCATCCCACACAAACGAATGCTCCACATGCGGGTTTCACATGCCACCAACTACACATTCACAGGCAACTTCAGCGCCACAGCCGTTTTCAGATAGCCCTCAATGCAAAGGCTCTAGATGCAAATATTGGTGTGAGAGCTAATTCAATCAAGGAAACACTGCATGTTGGTGAAGGGCATATTGAAGAAGGATCAGCCGAGTGGTTCTTGTGGGAGAACAAGTCCATTTGGCTCACTAACTTCACACACCATCAGGCTTCCAAGCAGCTCTCAAGGAAACTCAGTTTTCACACTCTATGCTTAGTGCCCTTTGAGTGCATTATCTAGGAATGAACCTGGTAGAGCATCCCACACAAACGAATGCTCCACATGCGGGTTTCACATGCCACCAACTCCACATTCACAGGCAACTTCAGCGCCACAGCCGTTTTCAGATAGCCCTCAATGCAAAGGCTCTAGACGTAAATATTGGTGTGAGAGCTAATTCAATCAAGGAAACACTGCATGTTGGTGAAGGGCATATTGAAGAAGGATCAGCCGAGTGGTTCTTGTGGGAGAACAACTCCATTTGGCTCACTAACTTCACACACCATCAGGCTTCCAAGCAGCGCTCAAGGAAACTCAGTTTTCACACTCTATGCTTAGTGCCCTTTGAGTGCATTATCTAGGAATGATCCTGGTAGAGCATCCCACACAAACGAATGCTCCACATGCGGGTTTCACATGCCACCAACTACACATTCACAGGCAACTTCAGCGCCACAGCCATTTTCAGATAGCCCTCAATGCAAAGGCTCTAGACGCAAATATTCATGTGAGAGCTAATTCAATCAAGGAAACACTGCATGTTGGTGAAGGGCATATTGAAGAAGGATCAGGGGAGTGGTTCTTGTGGGAGAACAACTCCATTTGGCTCACTAACTTCACACACCATCAGGCTTCCAAGCAGCTCTCAAGGAAACTCAGTTTTCACACTCTATGCTTAGTGCCCTTTGAGTGCCTAGGACTGAAATGAAGCTTGGTGAGCATCCCACACAAACGAATGCTCCACATGCGGGTTTCACATGCCACCAACTCCACATTCACAGGCAACTTCAGCGCCACAGCCGTTTTCAGATAGCCCTCAATGCAAAGGCTCTAGACGCAAATATTGGTGTGAGAGCTAATTCAATCAAGGAAACACTGCATGTTGGTGAAGGGCATATTGAAGAAGGATCAGCCGAGTGGTTCTTGTGGGAGAACAACTCCATTTGGCTCACTAACTTCACACACCATCAGGCTTCCAAGCAGCTCTCAAGGAAACTCAGTTTTCACACTCTATGCTTAGTGCCCTTTGAGTGCATGATCTAGGAATGAACCTGGTAGAGCATCCCACACAAATGAATGCTCCACATGCGGGTTTCACGTGCCACCAACTCCACATTCACAGGCAACTTCAGCGCCACAGCCGTTTTCAGATAGCCCTCAATGCAAAGGCTCTAGATGTAAATATTGGTGTGAGAGCTAATTCAATCAAGGAAACACTGCATGTTGGTGAAGGGCATATTGAAGAAGGATCAGCCGAGTGGTTCTTGTGGGAGAACAACTCCATTTGGCTCACTAACTTCACACACCATCAGGCTTCCAAGCAGCTCTCAAGGAAACTCAGTTTTCACACTCTATGCTTAGTGCCCTTTGAGTGCATTATCTAGGAATGATCCTGGTAGAGCATCCCACACAAACGAATGCTCCACATGCGGGTTTCACATGCCACCAACTCCACATTCACAGGCAACTTCAGCGCCACAGCCGTTTTCAGATAGCCCTCAATGCAAAGGCTCTAGACGCAAATATTGGTGTGAGAGCTAATTCAATCAAGGAAACACTGCATGTTGGTGAAGGGCATATTGAAGAAGGATCAGGGGAGTGGTTCTTCTGGGAGAACAACTCCATTTGGCTCACTAACTTCACACACCATCAGGCTTCCAAGCAGCGCTCAAGGAAACTCAGTTTTCACACTCTATGCTTAGTGCCCTTTGAGTTCCTACGACTGAAATGAAGCTTGGTGAGCATCCCACACAAACGAATGCTCCACATGCGGGTTTCACATGCCACCAACTACACATTCACAGGCAACTTCAGCGCCACAGCCGTTTTCAGATAGCCCTCAATGCAAAGGCTCTAGACGCAAATATTGGTGTGAGAGCTAATTCAATCAAGGAAACACTGCATGTTGGTGAAGGGCATATTGAAGAAGGATCAGCCGAGTGGTTCTTGTGGGAGAACAACTCCATTTGGCTCACTAACTTCACACACCATCAGGCTTCCAAGCAGCTCTCAAGGAAACTCAGTTTTCACACTCTATGCTTAGTGCCCTTTGAGTGCATTATCTAGGAATGAACCTGGTAGAGCATCCCACACAAACGAATGCTCCACATGCGGGTTTCACATGCCACCAACTTCACATTCACAGGCAACTTCAGCGCCACAGCCGTTTTCAGATAGCCCTCAATGCAAAGGCTCTAGACGCAAATATTGGTGTGAGAGCTAATTCAATCAAGGAAACACTGCATGTTGGTGAAGGGCATATTGAAGAAGGCTCAGCCGAGTGGTTCTTGTGGGAGAACAACTCCATTTGGCTCACTAACTTCACACACCATCAGGCTTCCAAGCAGCGCTCAAGGAAACTCAGTTTTCACACTCTATGCTTAGTGCCCTTTGAGTGCATTATCTAGGAATGATCCTGGTAGAGCATCCCACACAAACGAATGCCCCACATGCGGGTTTCACATGCCACCAACTCCACATTCACAGGCAACTTCAGCGCCACAGCCGTTTTCAGATAGCCCTCAATGCAAAGGCTCTAGACGCAAATATTGGTGTGAGAGCTAATTCAATCAAGGAAACACTGCATGTTGGTGAAGGGCATATTGAAGAAGGATCAGCCGAGTGGTTCTTGTGGGAGAACAACTCCATTTGGCTCACTAACTTCACACACCATCAGGCTTCCAAGCAGCTCTCAAGGAAACTCAGTTTTCACACTCTATGCTTAGTGCCCTTTGAGTGCTGACGACTGAAATGAAGCTTGATGTGCATCCCACACAAACGAATGCTCCACATGCGGGTTTCACATGCCACCAACTCCACATTCACAGGCAACTTCAGCGCCACAGCCGTTTTCAGATAGCCCTCAATGCAAAGGCTCTAGACGCAAATATTTGTGTGAGAGCTAATTCAATCAAGGAAACACTGCATGTTGGTGAAGGGCATATTGAAGAAGGATCAGCCGAGTGGTTCTTGTGGGAGAACAACTCCATTTGGCTCACTAACTTCACACACCATCAGGCTTCCAAGCAGCTCTCAAGGAAACTCAGTTTTCACACTCTATGCTTAGTGCCCTTTGAGTGCCTACGACTGAAATGAAGCTTGATGAGCATCCCACACAAACGAATGCTGCACATGCGGGTTTCACGTGCCACCAACTCCACATTCACAGGCAACTTCAGCGCCACAGCCGTTTTCAGATAGCCCTCAATGCAAAGGCTCTAGATGTAAATATTGGTGTGAGAGCTAATTCAATCAAGGAAACACTGCATGTTGGTGAAGGGCATATTGAAGAAGGATCAGCCGAGTGGTTCTTGTGGGAGAACAACTCCATTTGGCTCACTAACTTCACACACCATCAGGCTTCCAAGCAGCTCTCAAGGAAACTCAGTTTTCACACTCTATGCTTAGTGCCCTTTGAGTGCATTATCTAGGAATGATCCTGGTAGAGCATCCCACACAAACGAATGCTCCACATGCGGGTTTCACATGCCACCAACTCCACATTCACAGGCAACTTCAGCGCCACAGCCGTTTTCAGATAGCCCTCAATGCAAAGGCTCTAGACGCAAATATTGGTGTGAGAGCTAATTCAATCAAGGAAACACTGCATGTTGGTGAAGGGCATATTGAAGAAGGATCAGGGGAGTGGTTCTTGTGGGAGAACAACTCCATTTGGCTCACTAACTTCACACACCATCAGGCTTCCAAGCAGCGCTCAAGGAAACTCAGTTTTCACACTCTATGCTTAGTGCCCTTTGAGTTCCTACGACTGAAATGAAGCTTGGTGAGCATCCCACACAAACGAATGCTCCACATGCGGGTTTCACATGCCACCAACTACACATTCACAGGCAACTTCAGCGCCACAGCCGTTTTCAGATAGCCCTCAATGCAAAGGCTCTAGATGCAAATATTGGTGTGAGAGCTAATTCAATCAAGGAAACACTGCATGTTGGTGAAGGGCATATTGAAGAAGGATCAGCCGAGTGGTTCTTGTGGGAGAACAAGTCCATTTGGCTCACTAACTTCACACACCATCAGGCTTCCAAGCAGCTCTCAAGGAAACTCAGTTTTCACACTCTATGCTTAGTGCCCTTTGAGTGCATTATCTAGGAATGAACCTGGTAGAGCATCCCACACAAACGAATGCTCCACATGCGGGTTTCACATGCCACCAACTCCACATTCACAGGCAACTTCAGCGCCACAGCCGTTTTCAGATAGCCCTCAATGCAAAGGCTCTAGACGTAAATATTGGTGTGAGAGCTAATTCAATCAAGGAAACACTGCATGTTGGTGAAGGGCATATTGAAGAAGGATCAGCCGAGTGGTTCTTGTGGGAGAACAACTCCATTTGGCTCACTAACTTCACACACCATCAGGCTTCCAAGCAGCGCTCAAGGAAACTCAGTTTTCACACTCTATGCTTAGTGCCCTTTGAGTGCATTATCTAGGAATGATCCTGGTAGAGCATCCCACACAAACGAATGCTCCACATGCGGGTTTCACATGCCACCAACTACACATTCACAGGCAACTTCAGCGCCACAGCCATTTTCAGATAGCCCTCAATGCAAAGGCTCTAGACGCAAATATTCATGTGAGAGCTAATTCAATCAAGGAAACACTGCATGTTGGTGAAGGGCATATTGAAGAAGGATCAGGGGAGTGGTTCTTGTGGGAGAACAACTCCATTTGGCTCACTAACTTCACACACCATCAGGCTTCCAAGCAGCTCTCAAGGAAACTCAGTTTTCACACTCTATGCTTAGTGCCCTTTGAGTGCCTAGGACTGAAATGAAGCTTGGTGAGCATCCCACACAAACGAATGCTCCACATGCGGGTTTCACATGCCACCAACTCCACATTCACAGGCAACTTCAGCGCCACAGCCGTTTTCAGATAGCCCTCAATGCAAAGGCTCTAGACGCAAATATTGGTGTGAGAGCTAATTCAATCAAGGAAACACTGCATGTTGGTGAAGGGCATATTGAAGAAGGATCAGCCGAGTGGTTCTTGTGGGAGAACAACTCCATTTGGCTCACTAACTTCACACACCATCAGGCTTCCAAGCAGCTCTCAAGGAAACTCAGTTTTCACACTCTATGCTTAGTGCCCTTTGAGTGCATGATCTAGGAATGAACCTGGTAGAGCATCCCACACAAATGAATGCTCCACATGCGGGTTTCACGTGCCACCAACTCCACATTCACAGGCAACTTCAGCGCCACAGCCGTTTTCAGATAGCCCTCAATGCAAAGGCTCTAGATGTAAATATTGGTGTGAGAGCTAATTCAATCAAGGAAACACTGCATGTTGGTGAAGGGCATATTGAAGAAGGATCAGCCGAGTGGTTCTTGTGGGAGAACAACTCCATTTGGCTCACTAACTTCACACACCATCAGGCTTCCAAGCAGCTCTCAAGGAAACTCAGTTTTCACACTCTATGCTTAGTGCCCTTTGAGTGCATTATCTAGGAATGATCCTGGTAGAGCATCCCACACAAACGAATGCTCCACATGCGGGTTTCACATGCCACCAACTCCACATTCACAGGCAACTTCAGCGCCACAGCCGTTTTCAGATAGCCCTCAATGCAAAGGCTCTAGACGCAAATATTGGTGTGAGAGCTAATTCAATCAAGGAAACACTGCATGTTGGTGAAGGGCATATTGAAGAAGGATCAGGGGAGTGGTTCTTGTGGGAGAACAACTCCATTTGGCTCACTAACTTCACACACCATCAGGCTTCCAAGCAGCTCTCAAGGAAACTCAGTTTTCACACTCTATGCTTAGTGCCCTTTGAGTTCCTACGACTGAAATGAAGCTTGGTGAGCATCCCACACAAACGAATGCTCCACATGCGGGTTTCACATGCCACCAACTACACATTCACAGGCAACTTCAGCGCCACAGCCGTTTTCAGATAGCCCTCAATGCAAAGGCTCTAGACGCAAATATTGGTGTGAGAGCTAATTCAATCAAGGAAACACTGCATGTTGGTGAAGGGCATATTGAAGAAGGATCAGCCGAGTGGTTCTTGTGGGAGAACAACTCCATTTGGCTCACTAACTTCACACACCATCAGGCTTCCAAGCAGCTCTCAAGGAAACTCAGTTTTCACACTCTATGCTTAGTGCCCTTTGAGTGCATTATCTAGGAATGAACCTGGTAGAGCATCCCACACAAACGAATGCTCCACATGCGGGTTTCACATGCCACCAACTTCACATTCACAGGCAACTTCAGCGCCACAGCCGTTTTCAGATAGCCCTCAATGCAAAGGCTCTAGACGCAAATATTGGTGTGAGAGCTAATTCAATCAAGGAAACACTGCATGTTGGTGAAGGGCATATTGAAGAAGGCTCAGCCGAGTGGTTCTTGTGGGAGAACAACTCCATTTGGCTCACTAACTTCACACACCATCAGGCTTCCAAGCAGCGCTCAAGGAAACTCAGTTTTCACACTCTATGCTTAGTGCCCTTTGAGTGCATTATCTAGGAATGATCCTGGTAGAGCATCCCACACAAACGAATGCCCCACATGCGGGTTTCACATGCCACCAACTCCACATTCACAGGCAACTTCAGCGCCACAGCCGTTTTCAGATAGCCCTCAATGCAAAGGCTCTAGACGCAAATATTGGTGTGAGAGCTAATTCAATCAAGGAAACACTGCATGTTGGTGAAGGGCATATTGAAGAAGGATCAGCCGAGTGGTTCTTGTGGGAGAACAACTCCATTTGGCTCACTAACTTCACACACCATCAGGCTTCCAAGCAGCTCTCAAGGAAACTCAGTTTTCACACTCTATGCTTAGTGCCCTTTGAGTGCTGACGACTGAAATGAAGCTTGATGTGCATCCCACACAAACGAATGCTCCACATGCGGGTTTCACATGCCACCAACTCCACATTCACAGGCAACTTCAGGGCCACAGCCGTTTTCAGATAGCCCTCAATGCAAAGGCTCTAGACGCAAATATTGGTGTGAGAGCTAATTCAATCAAGGAAACACTGCATGTTGGTGAAGGGCATATTGAAGAAGGCTCAGCCGAGTGGTTCTTGTGGGAGAACAACTCCATTTGGTTCACTAACTTCACACACCATCAGGCTTCCAAGCAGCTCTCAAGGAAACTCAGTTTTCACACTCTATGCTTAGTGCCCTTTGAGTGCCTACGACTGAAATGAAGCTTGATGAGCATCCCACACAAACGAATGCTCCACATGCGGGTTTCACATGCCACCAACTCCACATTCACAGGCAACTTCAGCACCACAGCCGTTTTCAGATAGCCCTCAATGCAAAGGCTCTCAACGCAAATATTGGTGTGAGAGCTAATTCAATCAAGGAAACACTGCATGTTGGTGAAGGGCATATTGAAGAAGGATCAGCCGAGTGGTTCTTGTGGGAGAACAACTCCATTTGGCTCACTAACTTCACACACCATCAGGCTTCCAAGCAGCTCTCAAGGAAACTCAGTTTTCACACTCTATGCTTAGTGCCCTTTGAGTGCCTACGACTGAAATGAAGCTTGATGAGCATCCCACACAAACGAATGCTCCACATGCGGGTTTCACATGCCACCAACTCCACATTCACAGGCAACTTCAGCGCCACAGCCGTTTTCAGATAGCCCTCAATGCAAAGGCTCTAGACGCAAATATTGGTGTGAGAGCTAATTCAATCAAGGAAACACTGCATGTTGGTGAAGGGCATATTGAAGAAGGCTCAGCCGAGTGGTTCTTGTGGGAGAACAACTCCATTTGGCTCACTAACTTCACACACCATCAGGCTTCCAAGCAGCTCTCAAGGAAACTCAGTTTTCACACTATATGCTTAGTGCCCTTTGAGTGCCTACGACGGAAATGAAGCTTGGTGAGCATCCCACACAAACGAATGCTCCACATGCGGGTTTCACATGCCACCAACTACACATTCACAGGCAACTTCAGCGCCACAGCCATTTTCAGATAGCCCTCAATGCAAAGGCTCTAGACGCAAATATTCATGTGAGAGCTAATTCAATCAAGGAAACACTGCATGTTGGTGAAGGGCATATTGAAGAAGAATCAGCCGAGCGGTTCTTGTGGGAGAACAACTCCATTTGGCTCACTAACTTCACACACCATCAGGCTTCCAAGCAGCTCTCAAGGAAACTCAGTTTTCACACTCTATGCTTAGTGCCCTTTGAGTGCATTATCAAGGAATGAACCTGGTAGAGCATCCCACACAAACGAATGCTCCACATGCGGGTTTCACATGCCACCAACTCCACATTCACAGGCAACTTCAGCGCCACAGCCGTTTTCAGATAGCCCTCAATGTAAAGGCTCTAGACGCAAATATTGGTGTGAGAACTAATTCAATCAAGGAAACACTGCATGTTGGTGAAGGGCATATTGAAGAAGGATCAGCCGAGTGGTTCTTGTGGGAGAACAACTCCATTTGGCTCACTAACTTCACACACCATCAGGCTTCCAAGCAGCTCTCAAGGAAACTCAGTTTTCACACTCTATGCTTAGTGCCCTTTGAGTGCCTACGACTGAAATTAAGCTTGATGAGCATCCCACACAAACGAATGCTGCACATGCGGGTTTCACATGCCACCAACTCCACATTCTCAGGCAATTTCAGCGCCACAGCCGTTTTCAGATAGCCCTCAATGCAAAGGCTCTAGACGCAAATATTGGTGTGAGAGCTAATTCAATCAAGGAAACACTGCATGTTGGTGAAGGGCATATTGAAGAAGGATCAGCCGAGTGGTTCTTGTGGGAGAACAACTCCATTTGGCTCACTAACTTCACACACCATCAGGCTTCCAAGCAGCTCTCAAGGAAACTCAGTTTTCACACTCTATGCTTAGTGCCCTTTGAGTGCCTAGGACTGAAATGAAGCTTGGTGAGCATCCCACACAAACGAATGCTCCACATGCGGGTTTCACATGCCACCAACTCCACATTCTCAGGCAACTTCAGCGCCACAGCCGTTTTCAGATAGCCCTCAATGCAAAGGCTCTAGATGCAAATATTGGTGTGAGAGCTAATTCAATCAAGGAAACACTGCATGTTGGTGAAGGGCATATTGAAGAAGGATCAGCCGAGTGGTTCTTGTGGGAGAACAACTCCATTTGGCTCACTAACTTCACACACCATCAGGCTTCCAAGCAGCTCTCAAGAAAACTCAGTTTTCACACTCTATGCTTAGTGCCCTTTGAGTGCATGATCTAGGAATGAACCTGGTAGAGCATCCCACACAAACGAATGCTCCACATGCGGGTTTCACGTGCCACCAACTCCACATTCACAGGCAACTTCAGCGCCACAGCCGTTTTCAGATAGCCCTCAATGCAAAGGTTCTAGACGCAAATATTGGTGTGAGAGCTAATTCAATCAAGGAAACACTGCATGTTGGTGAAGGGCATATTGAAGAAGGATCAGCCGAGTGGTTCTTGTGGGAGAACAACTCCATTTGGCTCACTAACTTCACACACCATCAGGCTTCCAAGCAGCGCTCAAGGAAACTCAGTTTTCACACTCTATGCTTAGTGCCCTTTGATTGCATTCTCTTGGAATGAACCTGGTAGAGCATCCCACACAAACGAATGCTCCACATGCGGGTTTCACATGCCACCAACTCCACATTCACAGGCAACTTCAGCGCCACAGCCGTTTTCAGATAGCCCTCAATGCAAAGGCTCTAGACGCAAATATTGGTGTGAGAGCTAATTCTATCAAGGAAACACTGCATGTTGGTGAAGGGCATATTGAAGAAGGATCAGCTGAGTGGTTCTTGTGGGAGAACAACTCCATTTGGCTCACTAATTTCACACACCATCAGGCTTCCAAGCAGCTCTCAAGGAAACTCAGTTTTCACACTCTATGCTTAGTGCCCTTTGAGTGCATTATCTAGGAATGAACCTGGTAGAGCATCGCACACAAACGAATGCTCCACATGCAGGTTTCACATGCCACCAACTCCACATTCTCAGGCAACTTCAGCGCCACAGCCGTTTTCAGATAGCCCTCAATGCAAAGGCTCTAGACGCAAATATTGGTGTGAGAGCTAATTCAATCAAGGAAACACTGCATGTTGGTGAAGGGCATATTGAAGAAGGATTAGCCGAGTGGTTCTTATGGGAGAACAACTCCATTTGGCTCACTAACTTCACACACCATCAGGCTTCCAAGCAGCTCTCAAGGAAACTCAGTTTTCACACTCTATGCTTAGTGCCCTTTGAGTGCATTATCTAGGAATGAAACTGGTAGAGCATCCCACACAAACGAATGCTCCACATGCGGGTTTCACATGCCACCAACTCCACATTCACAGGCAACTTAAGCTCCACAGCCGTTTTCAGATATCTCCCAATGCAAAGTCTCTAGACAAAAATATTGGTGTGAGAGCTAATTCAATCAAGGAAACACTGCATGTTGGCGAAGGGCATATTGAAGAAGGATCAGCCGAGCGGTTCTTGTGGGAGAACAACTCCATTTGGCTCACTAACTTCACACACCATCAGGCTTCCAAGCAGCTCTCAAGGAAACTCAGTTTTCACACTCTATGCTTAGTGCCCTTTGAGTGCCCAGGACTGAAATGAAGCTTGGTGAGCATCCCACACAAACGAATGCTCCACATGCGGGTTTCACATGCCACGAACTCCACATTCACAGGCAACTTCAGCGCCACAGCCATTTTCACATAGTTCTCAATGCAAAGGCTCTAGACGCAAATACTGGTGTGAGAGCTAATTCAATCATGGAAACACTGCATGTTGGTGAAGGGCATATTGAAGAAGGATCAGCCGAGTGGTTCTTGTGGGAGAACAACTCCATTTGGCTCACTAACTTCACACACCATCAGGCTTCCAAGCAGCTCTCAAGGAAACTCAGTTTTCACACTCTATGCTTAGTGCCCTTTGAGTGCATTATCAAGGAATGAACCTGGTAGAGCATCCCGCACAAACGAATGCTCCACATACGGGTTTCACATGCCACCAACTCCACATTCACAGGCAACTTAAGCTCCACAGCCGTTTTCAGATATCTCCCAATGCAAAGGCTCTAGACGCAAATATTGGTGTGAGAGCTAATTCAATCAAGGAAACACTGCATGTTGGCGAAGGGCATATTGAAGAAGGATCAGCCGAGTGGTTCTTGTGGGAGAACAACTCCATTTGGCTCACTAACGTCACACACCATCAGGCTTCCAAGCAGCTCTCAAGGAAACTCAGTTTTCACACTCTATGCTTAGTGCCCTTTGAGTTCCTACGACTGAAATGAAGCTTGGTGAGCATCCCACACAAACGAATGCTCCACATGCGGGTTTCACATGCCACCAACTACACATTCACAGGCAACTTCAGCGCCACAGCCGTTTTCAGATAGCCCTCAATGCAAAGGCTCTAGATGCAAATATTGGTGTGAGAGCTAATTCAATCAAGGAAACACTGCATGTTGGTGAAGGGCATATTGAAGAAGGATCAGCCGAGTGGTTCTTGTGGGAGAACAAGTCCATTTGGCTCACTAACTTCACACACCATCAGGCTTCCAAGCAGCTCTCAAGGAAACTCAGTTTTCACACTCTATGCTTAGTGCCCTTTGAGTGCATTATCTAGGAATGAACCTGGTAGAGCATCCCACACAAACGAATGCTCCACATGCGGGTTTCACATGCCACCAACTCCACATTCACAGGCAACTTCAGCGCAACAGCCGTTTTCAGATAGCCCTCAATGCAAAGGCTCTAGACGTAAATATTGGTGTGAGAGCTAATTCAATCAAGGAAACACTGCATGTTGGTGAAGGGCATATTGAAGAAGGATCAGCCGAGTGGTTCTTGTGGGAGAACAACTCCATTTGGCTCACTAACTTCACACACCATCAGGCTTCCAAGCAGCGCTCAAGGAAACTCAGTTTTCACACTCTATGCTTAGTGCCCTTTGAGTGCATTATCTAGGAATGATCCTGGTAGAGCATCCCACACAAACGAATGCTCCACATGCGGGTTTCACATGCCACCAACTACACATTCACAGGCAACTTCAGCGCCACAGCCATTTTCAGATAGCCCTCAATGCAAAGGCTCTAGACGCAAATATTCATGTGAGAGCTAATTCAATCAAGGAAACACTGCATGTTGGTGAAGGGCATATTGAAGAAGGATCAGCCGAGTGGTTCTTGTGGGAGAACAACTCCATTTGGCTCACTAACTTCACACACCATCAGGCTTCCAAGCAGCTCTCAAGGAAACTCAGTTTTCACACTCTATGCTTAGTGCCCTTTGAGTGCCTAGGACTGAAATGAAGCTTGGTGAGCATCCCACACAAACGAATGCTCCACATGCGGGTTTCACATGCCACCAACTCCACATTCACAGGCAACTTCAGCGCCACAGCCGTTTTCAGATAGCCCTCAATGCAAAGGCTCTAGACGCAAATATTGGTGTGAGAGCTAATTCAATCAAGGAAACACTGCATGTTGGTGAAGGGCATATTGAAGAAGGATCAGCCGAGTGGTTCTTGTGGGAGAACAACTCCATTTGGCTCACTAACTTCACACACCATCAGGCTTCCAAGCAGCTCTCAAGGAAACTCAGTTTTCACACTCTATGCTTAGTGCCCTTTGAGTGCATGATCTAGGAATGAACCTGGTAGAGCATCCCACACAAATGAATGCTCCACATGCGGGTTTCACGTGCCACCAACTCCACATTCACAGGCAACTTCAGCGCCACAGCCGTTTTCAGATAGCCCTCAATGCAAAGGCTCTAGATGTAAATATTGGTGTGAGAGCTAATTCAATCAAGGAAACACTGCATGTTGGTGAAGGGCATATTGAAGAAGGATCAGGGGAGTGGTTCTTGTGGGAGAACAACTCCATTTGGCTCACTAACTTCACACACCATCAGGCTTCCAAGCAGCTCTCAAGGAAACTCAGTTTTCACACTCTATGCTTAGTGCCCTTTGAGTGCATTATCTAGGAATGATCCTGGTAGAGCATCCCACACAAACGAATGCTCCACATGCGGGTTTCACATGCCACCAACTCCACATTCACAGGCAACTTCAGCGCCACAGCCGTTTTCAGATAGCCCTCAATGCAAAGGCTCTAGACGCAAATATTGGTGTGAGAGCTAATTCAATCAAGGAAACACTGCATGTTGGTGAAGGGCATATTGAAGAAGGATCAGGGGAGTGGTTCTTGTGGGAGAACAACTCCATTTGGCTCACTAACTTCACACACCATCAGGCTTCCAAGCAGCGCTCAAGGAAACTCAGTTTTCACACTCTATGCTTAGTGCCCTTTGAGTTCCTACGACTGAAATGAAGCTTGGTGAGCATCCCACACAAACGAATGCTCCACATGCGGGTTTCACATGCCACCAACTACACATTCACAGGCAACTTCAGCGCCACAGCCGTTTTCAGATAGCCCTCAATGCAAAGGCTCTAGACGCAAATATTGGTGTGAGAGCTAATTCAATCAAGGAAACACTGCATGTTGGTGAAGGGCATATTGAAGAAGGATCAGCCGAGTGGTTCTTGTGGGAGAACAACTCCATTTGGCTCACTAACTTCACACACCATCAGGCTTCCAAGCAGCTCTCAAGGAAACTCAGTTTTCACACTCTATGCTTAGTGCCCTTTGAGTGCATTATCTAGGAATGAACCTGGTAGAGCATCCCACACAAACGAATGCTCCACATGCGGGTTTCACATGCCACCAACTTCACATTCACAGGCAACTTCAGCGCCACAGCCGTTTTCAGATAGCCCTCAATGCAAAGGCTCTAGACGCAAATATTGGTGTGAGAGCTAATTCAATCAAGGAAACACTGCATGTTGGTGAAGGGCATATTGAAGAAGGCTCAGCCGAGTGGTTCTTGTGGGAGAACAACTCCATTTGGCTCACTAACTTCACACACCATCAGGCTTCCAAGCAGCGCTCAAGGAAACTCAGTTTTCACACTCTATGCTTAGTGCCCTTTGAGTGCATTATCTAGGAATGATCCTGGTAGAGCATCCCACACAAACGAATGCCCCACATGCGGGTTTCACATGCCACCAACTCCACATTCACAGGCAACTTCAGCGCCACAGCCGTTTTCAGATAGCCCTCAATGCAAAGGCTCTAGACGCAAATATTGGTGTGAGAGCTAATTCAATCAAGGAAACACTGCATGTTGGTGAAGGGCATATTGAAGAAGGATCAGCCGAGTGGTTCTTGTGGGAGAACAACTCCATTTGGCTCACTAACTTCACACACCATCAGGCTTCCAAGCAGCTCTCAAGGAAACTCAGTTTTCACACTCTATGCTTAGTGCCCTTTGAGTGCTGACGACTGAAATGAAGCTTGATGTGCATCCCACACAAACGAATGCTCCACATGCGGGTTTCACATGCCACCAACTCCACATTCACAGGCAACTTCAGGGCCACAGCCGTTTTCAGATAGCCCTCAATGCAAAGGCTCTAGACGCAAATATTGGTGTGAGAGCTAATTCAATCAAGGAAACACTGCATGTTGGTGAAGGGCATATTGAAGAAGGCTCAGCCGAGTGGTTCTTGTGGGAGAACAACTCCATTTGGTTCACTAACTTCACACACCATCAGGCTTCCAAGCAGCTCTCAAGGAAACTCAGTTTTCACACTCTATGCTTAGTGCCCTTTGAGTGCCTACGACTGAAATGAAGCTTGATGAGCATCCCACACAAACGAATGCTCCACATGCGGGTTTCACATGCCACCAACTCCACATTCACAGGCAACTTCAGCACCACAGCCGTTTTCAGATAGCCCTCAATGCAAAGGCTCTCAACGCAAATATTGGTGTGAGAGCTAATTCAATCAAGGAAACACTGCATGTTGGTGAAGGGCATATTGAAGAAGGATCAGCCGAGTGGTTCTTGTGGGAGAACAACTCCATTTGGCTCACTAACTTCACACACCATCAGGCTTCCAAGCAGCTCTCAAGGAAACTCAGTTTTCACACTCTATGCTTAGTGCCCTTTGAGTGCCTACGACTGAAATGAAGCTTGATGAGCATCCCACACAAACGAATGCTCCACATGCGGGTTTCACATGCCACCAACTCCACATTCACAGGCAACTTCAGCGCCACAGCCGTTTTCAGATAGCCCTCAATGCAAAGGCTCTAGACGCAAATATTGGTGTGAGAGCTAATTCAATCAAGGAAACACTGCATGTTGGTGAAGGGCATATTGAAGAAGGCTCAGCCGAGTGGTTCTTGTGGGAGAACAACTCCATTTGGCTCACTAACTTCACACACCATCAGGCTTCCAAGCAGCTCTCAAGGAAACTCAGTTTTCACACTATATGCTTAGTGCCCTTTGAGTGCCTACGACGGAAATGAAGCTTGGTGAGCATCCCACACAAACGAATGCTCCACATGCGGGTTTCACATGCCACCAACTACACATTCACAGGCAACTTCAGCGCCACAGCCATTTTCAGATAGCCCTCAATGCAAAGGCTCTAGACGCAAATATTCATGTGAGAGCTAATTCAATCAAGGAAACACTGCATGTTGGTGAAGGGCATATTGAAGAAGAATCAGCCGAGCGGTTCTTGTGGGAGAACAACTCCATTTGGCTCACTAACTTCACACACCATCAGGCTTCCAAGCAGCTCTCAAGGAAACTCAGTTTTCACACTCTATGCTTAGTGCCCTTTGAGTGCATTATCAAGGAATGAACCTGGTAGAGCATCCCACACAAACGAATGCTCCACATGCGGGTTTCACATGCCACCAACTCCACATTCACAGGCAACTTCAGCGCCACAGCCGTTTTCAGATAGCCCTCAATGTAAAGGCTCTAGACGCAAATATTGGTGTGAGAGCTAATTCAATCAAGGAAACACTGCATGTTGGTGAAGGGCATATTGAAGAAGGATCAGCCGAGTGGTTCTTGTGGGAGAACAACTCCATTTGGCTCACTAACTTCACACACCATCAGGCTTCCAAGCAGCTCTCAAGGAAACTCAGTTTTCACACTCTATGCTTAGTGCCCTTTGAGTGCCTACGACTGAAATTAAGCTTGATGAGCATCCCACACAAACGAATGCTGCACATGCGGGTTTCACATGCCACCAACTCCACATTCTCAGGCAATTTCAGCGCCACAGCCGTTTTCAGATAGCCCTCAATGCAAAGGCTCTAGACGCAAATATTGGTGTGAGAGCTAATTCAATCAAGGAAACACTGCATGTTGGTGAAGGGCATATTGAAGAAGGATCAGCCGAGTGGTTCTTGTGGGAGAACAACTCCATTTGGCTCACTAACTTCACACACCATCAGGCTTCCAAGCAGCTCTCAAGGAAACTCAGTTTTCACACTCTATGCTTAGTGCCCTTTGAGTGCCTAGGACTGAAATGAAGCTTGGTGAGCATCCCACACAAACGAATGCTCCACATGCGGGTTTCACATGCCACCAACTCCACATTCACAGGCAACTTCAGCGCCACAGCCGTTTTCAGATAGCCCTCAATGCAAAGGTTCTAGACGCAAATATTGGTGTGAGAGCTAATTCAATCAAGGAAACACTGCATGTTGGTGAAGGGCATATTGAAGAAGGATCAGCCGAGTGGTTCTTGTGGGAGAACAACTCCATTTGGCTCACTAACTTCACACACCATCAGGCTTCCAAGCAGCTCTCAAGGAAACTCAGTTTTCACACTCTATGCTTAGTGCCCTTTGATTGCATTCTCTTGGAATGAACCTGGTAGAGCATCCCACACAAACGAATGCTCCACATGCGGGTTTCACATGCCACCAACTCCACATTCACAGGCAACTTCAGCGCCACAGCCGTTTTCAGATAGCCCTCAATGCAAAGGCTCTAGACGCAAATATTGGTGTGAGAGCTAATTCTATCAAGGAAACACTGCATGTTGGTGAAGGGCATATTGAAGAAGGATCAGCTGAGTGGTTCTTGTGGGAGAACAACTCCATTTGGCTCACTAATTTCACACACCATCAGGCTTCCAAGCAGCTCTCAAGGAAACTCAGTTTTCACACTCTATGCTTAGTGCCCTTTGAGTGCATTATCTAGGAATGAACCTGGTAGAGCATCGCACACAAACGAATGCTCCACATGCAGGTTTCACATGCCACCAACTCCACATTCTCAGGCAACTTCAGCGCCACAGCCGTTTTCAGATAGCCCTCAATGCAAAGGCTCTAGACGCAAATATTGGTGTGAGAGCTAATTCAATCAAGGAAACACTGCATGTTGGTGAAGGGCATATTGAAGAAGGATTAGCCGAGTGGTTCTTATGGGAGAACAACTCCATTTGGCTCACTAACTTCACACACCATCAGGCTTCCAAGCAGCTCTCAAGGAAACTCAGTTTTCACACTCTATGCTTAGTGCCCTTTGAGTGCATTATCTAGGAATGAAACTGGTAGAGCATCCCACACAAACGAATGCTCCACATGCGGGTTTCACATGCCACCAACTCCACATTCACAGGCAACTTAAGCTCCACAGCCGTTTTCAGATATCTCCCAATGCAAAGTCTCTAGACACAAATATTGGTGTGAGAGCTAATTCAATCAAGGAAACACTGCATGTTGGCGAAGGGCATATTGAAGAAGGATCAGCCGAGCGGTTCTTGTGGGAGAACAACTCCATTTGGCTCACTAACTTCACACACCATCAGGCTTCCAAGCAGCTCTCAAGGAAACTCAGTTTTCACACTCTATGCTTAGTGCCCTTTGAGTGCCCAGGACTGAAATGAAGCTTGGTGAGCATCCCACACAAACGAATGCTCCACATGCGGGTTTCACA
>NW_026696491.1:0-39070 GCF_030435755.1 Ochotona princeps
AACATGCAGTGTTTCCTTGATTGAATTAGCTCTCACACCAATATTTGCATCTAGAGCCTTTGCATTGAGGGCTATCTGAAAACGGCTGTGGCGCTGAAGTTGCCTGTGAATGTGGAGTTGGGTGGCATCTGAAACCCGCATGTGGAGCATTCGTTTGTGTGGGATGCTCTACCAGGTTCATTCCTAGATAATGCACTCAAAGGGCACTAAGCATAGAGTGTGAAAACTGAGTTTCCTTGAGAGCTGCTTGGAAGCCTGATGGTGTGTGAAGTTAGTGAGCCAAATGGAGTTGTTCTAGCACAAGAACCACTCGGCTGATCCTTCTTCAATATGCCTTCACCAAAATGCAGTGTTTCCTTGATTGAATTAGCTCTCACACCAATATTTGCATCTAGAGCCTTTGCATTGAGGGCTACCTGAAAACGGCTGTGGCGCTGAAGTTGCCTGTGAATGTGGAGTTGGTGCATGTGAAACCCGCATGTGGAGCATTCGTTTGTGTGGGATGCTCTACCAGGTTCATTCCTAGATAATGCACTCAAAGGGCACTAAGCATAGAGTGTGAAAACTGAGTTTCCTTGAGAGCTGCTTGGAAGCCTGATGGTGTGTGAAGTTAGTGAGCCAAATGGAGTTGTTCTCCCACAAGAACCACTCGGCTGATCCTTCTTCAATATGCCCCTTCACCAAAATGCAGTGTTTCCTTGATTGAATTAGCTCTCACACCAATATTTGCGTCTAGAGCCTTTGCATTGAGGGTTATCTGAAAAGGGCTGTGGCGCTGAAGTTGCCTGTGAATGTGGAGTTGGTGGCATGTGAAACCGGCATGTGGAGCATTCGTTTGTGTGGGATGCTCTACCTGGTTCATTCCTAGATAATGCACTCAAAGGGCACTAAGCATAGAGAGTGAAAACTGAGTTCCTTGAGAGCTGCTTGGAAGCTGATGGTGTGTGAAGTTAGTGAGCCAAATGGAGTTGTTCTCCCACAAGAAGCACTCGGCTGATCCTTCATCAATATGCCCTTCACCAACATGTAGTGTTTCCTTGATTGAATTAGCTCTCACACCAATATTTGCGTCTAGAGCCTTTGCATTGAGGGCTTACCTGAAAACGGCTGTGGCGCTGAAGTTGCCTGTGAATGTGGAGTTGGTGGCATGTGAAACCCGCATGTGGAGTATTCGTTTGTGTGGGATGCTCTACCAGGTTCATTCCTAGATAATGCACTCAAAGGGCACTAAGCATAGAGTGTGAAAACTGAGTTTCCTTGAGAGCTGCTTGGAAGCCTGATGGTGTGTGAAGTTAGTGAGCCAAATGGAGTTGTTCTCCCACAAGAACCACTCGGCTGATCCTTCATCAATATGCCCTTCACCAACATGCAGTGTTTCCTTGATTGAATTAGCTCTCACACCAATATTTGCGTCTAGAGCCTTTGCATTGAGGGCTATTTGAAAACAGCTGTGGCGCTGAAGTTGCCTGTGGAATGTGGTGTTGGTGGCATGTGAAACCGCATGTGGAGCATTCGTTTGTGTGGGATGCTCTACCAGGTTCATTCCTAGATAATGCACTCAAAGGGCACTAAGCATAGAGTGTGAAAACTGAGTTTCCTTGAGAGCTGCTTGGAAGCCTAGTGGTGTGTGAATTTAGTGAGCCAAATGGAGTTGTTCTCCCACAAGAACCACTCGGCTGATCCTTCTTCAATATGCCCTTCACCAACATGCAGTGTATCCTTGATTGAATTAGCTCTCACACCAATATTTGCGTCTAGAGCCTTGGCATTGAGGGCTATCTGAAAACGGCTGTGGCACTGAAGTTGCCTGTGAATGTGGAGTTGGTGGCATGTGAAACCGGCATGTGGAGCATTCGTTTGTGTGGATGCTCTACCAGGTTCATTCCTAGATAATGCACTCAAAGGGCACTAAGCATAGAGAGTGAAAACTGAGTTTCCTTGAGAGCTGCTTGGAGCCTGATGGTGTGTGAAGTTAGTGAGCCAAATGGAGTTGTTCTCCACAAGAACCACTCGGCTGATCCTTCTTCAATATGCCCTTCACCCAACATGCAGTGTTTCCTTGATTGAATTAGCTCTCACACCAATATTTGCGTCTAGAGTCTTTGCATTGAGGGCTACCTGAAAACGGCTGTGGCGCTGAAGTTGCCTGTGAATGTGGAGTTGGTGGCATCTGAAACCCGCATGTGCAGGATTCGTTTGTGTGGGATGCTCTACCAGGTTCATTCCTAGATAATGCACTCAAAGGGCACTAAGCATAGAGTGTGAAAACTGAGTTTCTTGAGAGCTGCTTGGAAGCCTGATGGTGTGTGAAGTTAGTGAGCCAAATGGAGTTGTTCTCCCACAAGAAGCACTCGGCTGATCCTTCTTCAATATGCCCTTCACCAAAATGCAGTGTTTCCTTGATTGAATTAGCTCTCACACCAATATTTGCGGTCTAGAGCCTTTGCAGTGAAGGCTACCTGAAAACGGCTGTGGCGCTGAAGTTGCCTTAGAATGTGGAGTTGGTGGCATGTGAAACCCGCATGTGGAGCATTCGTTTGTGTGGGATGCTCTACCTGGTTCATTCCTAGATAATGCACTCAAAGGGCACTAAGCATAGAGAGTGAAAACTGAGTTTCCTTGAGAGCTGCTTGGAAGCCTGATGGTGTGTGAAGTTAGTGAGCCAAATGGAGTTGTTCTCCCACAAGAAGCACTCGGCTGATCCTTCATCAATATGCCCTTCACCAACATGTAGTGTTTCCTTGATTGAATTAGCTCTCACACCAATATTTGCGTCTAGAGCCTTTGCATTGAGGGCTACCTGAAAATGGCTGTGGCGCTGAAGTTGCCTGTGAATGTGGAGTTGGTGGCATGTGAAACCGCATGTGGAGTATTCGTTTGTGTGGGATGCTCTACCAGGTTCATTCCTAGATAATGCACTCAAAGGGCACTAAGCATAGAGTGTGAAAACTGAGTTTCCTTGAGAGCTGCTTGGAAGCCTGATGGTGTGTGAAGTTAGTGAGCCAAATGGAGTTGTTCTCCCACAAGAACCACTCGGCTGATCCTTCTTCAATATGCCCTTCACCAACATGCAGTGTTTCCTTGATTGAATTAGCTCTCACAACCAATATTTGTGTCTAGAGCCTTGGCATTGAGGGCTACCTGAAAACGGCTGTGGCGCTGAAGTTGCCTGTGAATGTGGAGTTGGTGGCATGTGAAACCCGCATGTGGAGCATTCGTTTGTGTGGGATGCTCTACCAGGTTCATTCCTAGATAATGCACTCAAAGGGCACTAAGCATAGAGTGTGAAAACTGAGTTTCCTTGAGAGCTGCTTGGAAGCCTGATGGTGTGTGAAGTTAGTGAGCCAAATGGAGTTGTTCTCCCACAAGAACCAATCGGCTGATCCTTCTTCAATATGCCCTTCACCAACATGCAGTGTTTCCTTGATTGAATTAACTCTCACACCAATATTTGCGTCTAGAGCCTTTGCATTGAGGGCTATCTGAAAACGACTGTGGCGCTGAAGTTGCCTGTGAATGTGGAGTTGGTGGCATGTGAAACCCACAGTGGAGCATTCGTTTGTGTGGCATGCTCTACCAGGTTCATTCCCAGGTAAAGCACTCAAAGGGCACTAAGCATAGAGTGTGAAAACTGAGTTTCCTTGAGAGCTGCTTGGAAGCCTGATGGTGTGTGAAGTTAGTGAGCCAAATGGAGTTGTTCTCCCACAAGAACCACTCGGCTGATCCTTCTTCAATATGCCCTTCACCAACATGCAGTGTTTCCTTGATTGAATTAGCTCTCACACCAATATTTGCGTCTAGAGCCTTGGCATTGAGGGCTATCTGAAAACGGCTGTGGCGCTGAAGTTGCCTGTGAATGTGGAGTTGGTGGCATGTGAAACCCGCATGTGGAGCATTCGTTTGTGTGGGATGCTCTACCAGGTTCATTCCTAGATAATGCACTCAAAGGGCACTAAGCATAGAGTGTGAAAACTGAGTTTCCTTGAGAGCTGCTTAGAAGCCTGATGGTGTGTGAAGTTAGTGAGCCAATTGGAGTTGTTCTCCCACATGAACCACTCGGCTGATCCTTCTTCAATATGCCCTTCACCAACATGCAGTGTTTCCTTGATTGAATTAGCTCTCACACCAATATTTGCATCTAGAGCCTTTGCATTGAGGGCTATCTGAAAACGGCTGTGGCGCTGAAGTTGCCTGTGAATGTGGAGTTGGTGGCATGTGAAACCCGCATGTGGAGCATTCGTTTGTGTGGGATGCTCTACCAGGTTCATTCCTAGATAATGCACTCAAAGGGCACTAAGCATAGAGTGTGAAAACTGAGTTTCCTTGAGAGCTGCTTGGAAGCCTGATGGTGTGTGAAGTTAGTGAGCCAAATGGAGTTGTTCTCCCACAAGAACCACTCGGCTGATCCTTCCTCAATATGCCCTTCACCAACATGCAGTGTTTCCTTGATTGAATTAGCTCTCACACCAATATTTGCGTCTAGAGCCTTTGCATTGAGGGCTATCTGAAAATGACTGTGGCGCTGAAGTTGCCTGTGAATGTGGAGTTGGTGGCATGTGAAACCCGCATGTGGAGCATTCGTTTGTGTGGGATGCTCTACCAGGTTCATTCCTAGATAATGCACTCAAAGGGCACTAAGCATAGAGTGTGAAAACTGAGTTTCCTTGAGAGCTGCTTGGAAGCCTGATGGTGTGTGAAGTTAGTGAGCCAAATGGAGTTGTTCTCCCACAAGAACCACTCGGCTGATCCTTCTTCAATATGCCCTTCACCAACATGTAGTGTTTCCTTGATTGAATTAGCTCTCACACCAATATTTGCATCTAGAGCCTTGGCATTGAGGGCTATCTGAAAACGGCTGTGGCGCTGAAGTTGCCTGTGAATGTGGAGTTGGTGGCATGTGAAACCCGCAGTGGAGTATTGGTTTGTGTGGCATGCTCTACCAGGTTCATTCCTAGGTAAAGCACTCAAAGGGCACTAAGCATAGAGTGTGAAAACTGAGTTTCCTTGAGAGCTGCTTGGAAGCCTGATGGTGTGTGAAGTTAGTGAGCCAAATGGAGTTGTTCTCCCACAAGAACCACTCGGCTGATCCTTCTTCAATATGCCCTTCACCAACATGCAGTGTTTCCTTGATTGAATTAGCTCTCACACAAATATTTGGGTCTAGAGCCTTTGCATTGAGGGCTATCTGAAAACGGCTGTGGCGCTGAAGTTGCCTGTGAATGTGGAGTTGGTGGCATGTGAAACCCGCATGTGGAGCATTCGTTTGTGTGGGATGCTCTTCCAGATTCATTCCTCGATAATGCACTCAAAGGGCACTAAGCATAGAGTGTGAAAACTGAGTTTCCTTGAGAGCTGCTTGGAAGCCTGATGGTGTGTGAAATTAGTGAGCCAAATGGAGTTGTTCTCCACAAGAACCACTCGGCTGATCCTTCTTCAATATGCCCTTCACCAACATGCAGTGTTTCCTTGATTGAATTAGCTCTCACACCAATATTTGCGCCTAGAGCCTTTTCATTGAGGGCTATCTGAAAACGGCTGTGGCGCTGAAGTTGCCTGTGAATGTGGAGTTGGTGGCATGTGAAACCCTTATGTGGAGCATTCGTTTGTGTGAAATGCTCTACCAGGTTCATTCCTAGATAATGCACTCAAAGGGCACTAAGCATAGAGTGTGAAAACTGAGTTTCCTTGAGAGCTGCTTGGAAGCCTGATGGTGTGTGAAGTTAGTGAGCCAAATGGAGTTGTTCTCCCACAAGAACCACTCGGATGATCCTTCCTCAATATGCCCTTCACCAACATGCAATGTTTCCTTGATTGAATTAGCTCTCACACCAATATTTGCGTCTAGAGCCTTTGTATTGAGGGCTATCTGAAAACGGCTGTGGCGCTGAAGTTGTCTGTGAATGTGGAGTTGGTGGCATGTTAAACCCGCATGTGGAGCATTCGTTTGTGTGGGATGCTCTACCAGGTTCATTCCTAGATAATGCACTCAAAGGGCACTAAGCATAGAGTGTGAAAACTGAGTTTCCTTGAGAGGTGCTTGAAGCCTGATGGTGTGTGAAGTTAGTGAGCCAAATGGAGTTGTTCTCCCACAAGAACCACTCGGCTGATCCTTCTTCAATATGCCCTTCACCAACATGCAGTGTTTCCTTGATTGAATTAGCTCTCACACCAATATTTGCGTCTAGAGCCTTTGCATTGAGGGCTATCTGAAAATGGCTGTGGCGCTGAAGTTGCCTGTGAATGTGGAGTTGGTGGCATGTGAAACCCACATGTGGAGCATTCGTTTGTGTGGGATGCTCTACCAGGTTCATTCCTAGATAATGCACTCAAAGGGCACTAAGCATAGAGTGTGAAAACTGAGTTTCCTTGAGAGCTGCTTGGAAGCCTGATGGTGTGTGAAGTTAGTGAGCCAAATGGAGTTGTTCTCCCACAAGAACCACTCGGCTGATCCTTCATCAATATGCAATTCACCAACATGCAGTGTTTCCTTGATTTAATTAGCTCTCACACCAATATTTGAGTCTAGAGCCTTGGCATTGAGGGCTATCTGAAAACGGCTGTGGCGCTGAAGTTGCCTTAGAATGTGGAGTTGGTGGCATGTGAAACCCGCATGTGGAGCATTCGTTTGTGTGGGATGCTCTACCAGGTTCATTCCTAGATAATGCACTCAAAGGGCACTAAGCATAGAGTGTGAAAAGTGAGTTTCCTTGAGAGCTGCTTGGAAGCCTGATGGTGTGTGAAGTTAGTGAGCCAAATGGAGTTGTTCTCCCACAAGAACCACTCGGCTGATCCTTCTTCAATATGCCCTTCACCAACATGCAGTGTTTCCTTGATTGAATTAACTCTCACACCAATATTTGCGTCTAGAGCCTTTGCATTGAGGGCTATCTGAAAACGGCTGTGGCGCTGAAGTTGCCTGTGAATGTGGAGTTGGTGGCATGTGAAACCCGCCTGTGGAGCATTCGTTTGTGTGGCATGCTCTACCAGGTTCATTCCCAGGTAAAGCACTCAAAGGGCACTAAGCATAGAGTGTGAAAACTGAGTTTCCTTGAGAGCTGCTTGGAAGCCTGATGGTGTGTGAAGTTAGTGAGCCAAATGGAGTTGTTCTCCCACAAGAACCACTCGGCTGATCCTTCTTCAATATGCCCTTCACCAACATGCAGTGTTTCCTTGATTGAATTAGCTCTCACACCAATATTTGCGTCTAGAGCCTTGGCATTGAGGGCTATCTGAAAACGGCTGTGGCGCTGAAGTTGCCTGTGAATGTGGAGTTGGTGGCATGTGAAACCCGCATGTGGAGCATTCGTTTGTGTGGGATGCTCTACCAGGTTCATTCCTAGATAATGCACTCAAAGGGCACTAAGCATAGAGTGTGAAAACTGAGTTTCCTTGAGAGGTGCTTGGATTCCTGATGGTGTGTGAAATTAGTGAGTAAATGGAGTTGTTCTCCCACAAGAACCACTCGGCTGATCCTTCTTCAATATGCCCTTCACCAACATGCAGTGTTTCCTTGATTGAATTAGCTCTCACACCAATATTTGCGTCTAGAGCCTTTGCATTGAGGGCTATCTGAAAATGGCTGTGGCGCTGAAGTTGCCTGTGAATGTGGAGTTGGTGGCATGTGAAACCCGCATGTGGAGCATTCGTTTGTGTGGGATGCTCTTCCACGTTCATTCCTAGATAATGCACTCAAAGGGCACTAAGCATAGAGTGTGAAAACTGAGTTTCCTTGAGAGCTGCTTGGAAGCCTGTTGGTGTGTGAAATTAGTGATAAAAATGGAGTTGTTCTCCCACAAGAACCACTCGGCTGATCCTTCTTCAATATGCCCTTCACCAACATGCAGTGTTTCCTTGATTGAATTAGCTCTCACACCAATATTTGCGTCTAGAGCCTTGGCATTGAGGGCTATCTGAAAACGGCTGTGGCGCTGAAGTTGCCTGTGAATGTGGAGTTGGTGGCATGTGAAACCCGCATGTGGAGCATTCGTTTGTGTGGGATGCTCTACCAGGTTCATTCCTAGATAATGCACTCAAAGGGCACTAAGCATAGAGTGTGAAAACTGAGTTTCCTTGAGAGCTGCTTAGAAGCCTGATGGTGTGTGAAGTTAGTGAGCCAATTGGAGTTGTTCTCCCACATGAACCACTCGGCTGATCCTTCTTCAATATGCCCTTCCCCAACATGCAGTGTTTCCTTGATTGAATTAGCTCTCACACCAATATTTGCATCTAGAGCCTTTGCATTGAGGGCTATCTGAAAACGGCTGTGGCGCTGAAGTTGCCTTAGAATGTGGAGTTGGTGGCATGTGAAACCCGCATGTGGAGCATTCGTTTGTGTGGGATGCTCTACCAGGTTCATTCCTAGATAATGCACTCAAAGGGCACTAAGCATAGAGTGTGACAACTGAGTTTCCTTGAGAGCTGCTTGGAAGCCTGATGGTGTGTGAAGTTAGTGAGCCAAATGGAGTTGTTCTCCCACAAGAACCACTCGGATGATCCTTCCTCAATATGCCCTTCACCAACATGCAGTGTTTCCTTGATTGAATTAGCTCTCACACCAATATTTGCGCCTAGAGCCTTTGCATTGAGGGCTATCTGAAAATGACTGTGGCGCTGAAGTTGCCTGTGAATGTGGAGTTGGTGGCATGTGAAACCCGCATGTGGAGCATTCGTTTGTGTGGGATGCTCTACCAGGTTCATTCCTAGATAATGCACTCAAAGGGCACTAAGCATAGAGTGTGAAAACTGAGTTTCCTTGAGAGCTGCTTGGAAGCCTGATGGTGTGTGAAGTTAGTGAGCCAAATGGAGTTGTTCTCCCACAAGAACCACTCGGCTGATCCTTCTTCAATATGCCCTTCACCAACATGTAGTGTTTCCTTGATTGAATTAGCTCTCACACCAATATTTGCATCTAGAGCCTTGGCATTGAGGGCTATCTGAAAACGGCTGTGGCGCTGAAGTTGCCTGTGAATGTGGAGTTGGTGGCATGTGAAACCCGCAGTGGAGTATTGGTTTGTGTGGCATGCTCTACCAGGTTCATTCCTAGGTAAAGCACTCAAAGGGCACTAAGCATAGAGTGTGAAAACTGAGTTTCCTTGAGAGCTGCTTGGAAGCCTGATGGTGTGTGAAGTTAGTGAGCCAAATGGAGTTGTTCTCCCACAAGAACCACTCGGCTGATCCTTCTTCAATATGCCCTTCACCAACATGCAGTGTTTCCTTGATTGAATTAGCTCTCACACAAATATTTGGGTCTAGAGCCTTTGCATTGAGGGCTATCTGAAAACGGCTGTGGCGCTGAAGTTGCCTGTGAATGTGGAGTTGGTGGCATGTGAAACCCGCATGTGGAGCATTCGTTTGTGTGGGATGCTCTACCAGGTTCATTCCTAGATAATGCACTCAAAGGGCACTAAGCATAGAGTGTGACAACTGAGTTTCCTTGAGAGGTGCTTGGAAGCCTGATGGTGTGTGAAATTAGTGAGTAAATGGAGTTGTTCTCCCACAAGAACCACTCGGCTGATCCTTCTTCAATATGCCCTTCACCAACATGCAGTGTTTCCTTGATTGAATTAGCTCTCACACCAATATTTGCGTCTAGAGCGTTTGCATTGAGGGCTATCTGAAAATGGCTGTGGCGCTGAAGTTGCCTGTGAATGTGGAGTTGGTGGCATGTGAAACCCGCATGTGGAGCATTCGTTTGTGTGGGATGCTCTTCCAGATTCATTCCTCGATAATGCACTCAAAGGGCACTAAGCATAGAGTGTGAAAACTGAGTTTCCTTGAGAGCTGCTTGGAAGCCTGATGGTGTGTGAAATTAGTGATAAAAATGGAGTTGTTCTCCCACAAGAACCACTCGGCTGATCCTTCTTCAATATGCCCTTCACCAACATGCAGTGTTTCCTTGATTGAATTAGCTCTCACACCAATATTTGCGCCTAGAGCCTTTTCATTGAGGGCTATCTGAAAACGGCTGTGGCGCTGAAGTTGCCTGTGAATGTGGAGTTGGTGGCATGTGAAACCCTTATGTGGAGCATTCGTTTGTGTGAAATGCTCTACCAGGTTCATTCCTAGATAATGCACTCAAAGGGCACTAAGCATAGAGTGTGAAAACTGAGTTTCCTTGAGAGCTGCTTGGAAGCCTGATGGTGTGTGAAGTTAGTGAGCCAAATGGAGTTGTTCTCCCACAAGAACCACTCGGATGATCCTTCCTCAATATGCCCTTCACCAACATGCAGTGTTTCCTTGATTGAATTAGCTCTCACACCAATATTTGCGTCTAGAGCCTTTGTATTGAGGGCTATCTGAAAACGGCTGTGGCGCTGAAGTTGTCTGTGAATGTGGAGTTGGTGGCATGTTAAACCCGCATGTGGAGCATTCGTTTGTGTGGGATGCTCTACCAGGTTCATTCCTAGATAATGCACTCAAAGGGCACTAAGCATAGAGTGTGAAAACTGAGTTTCCTTGAGAGGTGCTTGGAAGCCTGATGGTGTGTGAAGTTAGTGAGCCAAATGGAGTTGTTCTCCCACAAGAACCACTCGGCTGATCCTTCTTCAATATGCCCTTCACCAACATGCAGTGTTTCCTTGATTGAATTAGCTCTCACACCAATATTTGCGTCTAGAGCCTTTGCATTGAGGGCTATCTGAAAATGGCTGTGGCGCTGAAGTTGCCTGTGAATGTGGAGTTGGTGGCATGTGAAACCCACATGTGGAGCATTCGTTTGTGTGGGATGCTCTACCAGGTTCATTCCTAGATAATGCACTCAAAGGGCACTAAGCATAGAGTGTGAAAACTGAGTTTCCTTGAGAGCTGCTTGGAAGCCTGATGGTGTGTGAAGTTAGTGAGCCAAATGGAGTTGTTCTCCCACAAGAACCACTCGGCTGATCCTTCATCAATATGCAATTCACCAACATGCAGTGTTTCCTTGATTGAATTAGCTCTCACACCAATATTTGCGTCTAGAGCCTTGGCATTGAGGGCTATCTGAAAACGGCTGTGGCGCTGAAGTTGCCTTAGAATGTGGAGTTGGTGGCATGTGAAACCCGCATGTGGAGCATTCGTTTGTGTGGGATGCTCTACCATGTTCATTCCTAGATAATGCACTCAAAGGGCACTAAGCATAGAGTGTGAAAAGTGAGTTTCCTTGAGAGCTGCTTGGAAGCCTGATGGTGTGTGAAGTTAGTGAGCCAAATGGAGTTGTTCTCCCACAAGAACCACTCGGCTGATCCTTCTTCAATATGCCCTTCACCAACATGCAGTGTTTCCTTGATTGAATTAACTCTCACACCAATATTTGCGTCTAGAGCCTTTGCATTGAGGGCTATCTGAAAACGGCTGTGGCGCTGAAGTTGCCTGTGAATGTGGAGTTGGTGGCATGTGAAACCCGCCTGTGGAGCATTCGTTTGTGTGGCATGCTCTACCAGGTTCATTCCCAGGTAAAGCACTCAAAGGGCACTAAGCATAGAGTGTGACAACTGAGTTTCCTTGAGAGCTGCTTGGAAGCCTGATGGTGTGTGAAGTTAGTGAGCCAAATGGAGTTGTTCTCCCACAAGAACCACTCGGCTGATCCTTCTTCAATATGCCCTTCACCAACATGCAGTGTTTCCTTGATTGAATTAGCTCTCACACCAATATTTGCGTCTAGAGCCTTGGCATTGAGGGCTATCTGAAAACGGCTGTGGCGCTGAAGTTGCCTGTGAATGTGGAGTTGGTGGCATGTGAAACCCGCATGTGGAGCATTCGTTTGTGTGGGATGCTCTACCAGGTTCATTCCTAGATAATGCACTCAAAGGGCACTAAGCATAGAGTGTGAAAACTGAGTTTCCTTGAGAGGTGCTTGGAAGCCTGATGGTGTGTGAAATTAGTGAGTAAATGGAGTTGTTCTCCCACAAGAACCACTCGGCTGATCCTTCTTCAATATGCCCTTCACCAACATGCAGTGTTTCCTTGATTGAATTAGCTCTCACACCAATATTTGCGTCTAGAGCCTTTGCATTGAGGGCTATCTGAAAATGGCTGTGGCGCTGAAGTTGCCTGTGAATGTGGAGTTGGTGGCATGTGAAACCCGCATGTGGAGCATTCGTTTGTGTGGGATGCTCTTCCACGTTCATTCCTAGATAATGCACTCAAAGGGCACTAAGCATAGAGTGTGAAAACTGAGTTTCCTTGAGAGCTGCTTGGAAGCCTGTTGGTGTGTGAAATTAGTGATAAAAATGGAGTTGTTCTCCCACAAGAACCACTCGGCTGATCCTTCTTCAATATGCCCTTCACCAACATGCAGTGTTTCCTTGATTGAATTAGCTCTCACACCAATATTTGCGTCTAGAGCCTTGGCATTGAGGGCTATCTGAAAACGGCTGTGGCGCTGAAGTTGCCTGTGAATGTGGAGTTGGTGGCATGTGAAACCCGCATGTGGAGCATTCGTTTGTGTGGGATGCTCTACCAGGTTCATTCCTAGATAATGCACTCAAAGGGCACTAAGCATAGAGTGTGAAAACTGAGTTTCCTTGAGAGCTGCTTGGAAGCCTGATGGTGTGTGAAATTAGTGAGTAAATGGAGTTGTTCTCCCACAAGAACCACTCGGCTGATCCTTCTTCAATATGCCCTTCACCAACATGCAGTGTTTCCTTGATTGAATTAGCTCTCACACCAATATTTGCGTCTAGAGCCTTTGCATTGAGGGCTACCTGAAAATGGCTGTGGCGCTGAAGTTGCCTGTGAATGTGGAGTTGGTGGCATGTGAAACCCGCATGTGGAGCATTCGTTTGTGTGGGATGCTCTTCCACGTTCATTCCTAGATAATGCACTCAAAGGGCACTAAGCATAGAGTGTGAAAACTGAGTTTCCTTGAGAGCTGCTTGGAAGCCTGTTGGTGTGTGAAATTAGTGATAAAAATGGAGTTGTTCTCCCACAAGAACCACTCGGCTGATCCTTCTTCAATATGCCCTTCACCAACATGCAGTGTTTCCTTGATTGAATTAGCTCTCACACCAATATTTGCGCCTAGAGCCTTTGCATTGAGGGCTATCTGAAAACGGCTGTGGCGCTGAAATTGCCTGAGAATGTGGAGTTGGTGGCATGTGAAACCCGCATGTGGAGCATTCGTTTGTGTGAAATGCTCTACCAGGTTCATTACTAGGTAAAGCACTCAAAGGGCACTAAGCATAGAGTGTGAAAACTGAGTTTCCTTGAGAGCTGCTTGGAAGCCTGATGGTGTGTGAAGTTAGTGAGCCAAATGGAGTTGTTCTCCCACAAGAACCACTCGGCTGATCCTTCCTCAATATGCCCTTCACCAACATGCAATGTTTCCTTGATTGAATTAGCTCTCACACCAATATTTGCGTCTAGAGCCTTGGCATTGAGGGCTATCTGAAAACGGCTGTGGCGCTGAAGTTGCCTGTGAATGTGGAGTTGGTGGCATGTGAAAAACGCATGTGGAGCATTCGTTTTTGTGGGATGCTCTACCATGTTCATTCCTACATAATGCACTCAAAGGGCACTAAGCATAGAGTGTGACAACTGAGTTTCCTTGAGAGGTGCTTGGAAGCCTGATGGTGTGTGAAATTAGTGAGTAAATGGAGTTTTTCTCCCACAAGAACCACTCGGCTGATCCTTCTTCAATATGCCCTTCACCAACATGCAGTGTTTCCTTGATTGAATTAGCTCTCACACCAATATTTGCGTCTAGAGCGTTTGCATTGAGGGCTATCTGAAAATGGCTGTGGCGCTGAAGTTGCCTGTGAATGTGGAGTTGGTGGCATGTGAAACCCGCATGTGGAGCATTCGTTTGTGTGGGATGCTCTACCAGGTTCATTCCTAGATAATGCACTCAAAGGGCACTAAGCATAGAGTGTGAAAACTGAATTTCCTTGAGAGCTGCTTGGAAGCCTGATGGTGTGTGAAGTTAGTGAGCCAAATGGAGTTGTTCTCCCACAAGAACCAATCGGCTGATCCTTCTTCAATATGCCCTTCACCAACATGCAGTGTTTCCTTGATTGAATTAACTCTCACACCAATATTTGCGTCTAGAGCCTTTGCATTGAGGGCTATCTGAAAACGGCTGTGGCGCTGAAGTTGCCTGTGAATGTGGAGTTGGTGGCATGTGAAACCCACAGTGGAGCATTCGTTTGTGTGGCATGCTCTACCAGGTTCATTCCCAGGTAAAGCACTCAAAGGGCACTAAGCATAGAGTGTGAAAAGTGAGTTTCCTTGAGAGCTGCTTGGAAGCCTGATGGCGTGTGAAGTTAGTGAGCCAAATGGAGTTGTTCTAGCACAAGAACCACTCGGCTGATCCTTCTTCAATATGCCCTTCACCAACATGCAGTGTTTCCTTGATTGAATTAGCTCTCACACCAATATTTGCGTCTAGAGCCTTTGCAGTGAGGGCTACCTGAAAACGGCTGTGGCGCTGAAGTTGCCTTAGAATGTGGAGTTGGTGGCATGTGAAACCCGCCTGTGGAGCATTCGTTTGTGTGGGATGCTCTACCAGGTTCATTCCTAGATAATGCACTCAAAGGTCACTAAGCATAGAGTGTGAAAACTGAGTTTCCTTGAGAGCTGCTTGGAAGCCTGGTGATGTGTGAAGTTAGTGAGCCAAATGGAGTTGTTCTCCGACAAGAACCACTCGGCTGATCCTTCTTCAATATGCCCTCCACCAACATGCAGTGTTTCCTTGATTGAATTAGCTCTCACACCAATATTTGCGTCTAGAGCCTTTGCATTGAGGGCTATCTGAAAACGGCTGTGGCGCTGAAGTTGCCTGTGAATGTGGAGTTGGTGGCATGTGAAACCCGCAGTGGAGCATTCGTTTGTGTGGCATGCTCTACCAGGTTCATTCCTAGATAATGCACTCAAAGGGCACTAAGCATAGAGTGTGAAAACTGAGTTTCCTTGAGAGCTGCTTGGAAGCCTGATGGTGTGTGAAATTAGTGAGCCAAATGGAGTTGTTCTCCCACAAGAACCACTCGGCTGATCCTTCTTCAATATGTACTTCACCAGCATGCAGTGTTTCCTTGATTGAATTAGCTCTCACACCAATAATTGCGTCTAGAGCCTTTGCATTGAGGGCTATTTGAAAACGGCTGTGGCGCTGAACTTGCCTGTGAATGTGGAGTTGGTGGCATCTGAAACCCGCATGTGGAGCATTCGTTTGTGTGGGATGCTCTACCAGGTTCATTCCTAGATAATGCACTCAAAGGGCACTAAGCATAGAGTGTGAAAACTGAGTTTCCTTGAGAGCTGCTTGGAAGCCTGATGGTGTGTGAAGTTAGTGAGCCAATTGGAGTTGTTCTCCCGCATGAATCACTCGGCTGATCCTTCTTCAATATGCCCTTCACCAACATGCAGTGTTTCCTTGATTGAATTAGCTCTCACACCAATATTTGCATCTAGAGCCTTTGCATTGAGGGCTATCTGAAAACGGCTGTGGCGCTGAAGTTGCCTGTGAATGTGGAGTTGGTGGCATCTGAAACCCGCATGTGGAGCATTCGTTTGTGTGGGATGCTCTACCAGGTTCATTCCTAGATAATGCACTCAAAGGGCACTAAGCATAGAGTGTGACAACTGAGTTTCCTTGAGAGCTGCTTGGAAGCCTGATGGTGTGTGAAGTTAGTGAGCCAAATGGAGTTGTTCTAGCACAAGAACCACTCGGCTGATCCTTCTTCAATATGCCCTTCACCAAAATGCAGTGTTTCCTTGATTGAATTAGCTCTCACACCAATATTTGCATCTAGAGCCTTTGCATTGAGGGCTACCTGAAAACGGCTGTGGCGCTGAAGTTGCCTGTGAATGTGGAGTTGGTGGCATGTGAAACCCGCATGTGGAGCATTCGTTTGTGTGGGATGCTCTACCAGGTTCATTCCTAGATAATGCACTCAAAGGGCACTAAGCATAGAGTGTGAAAACTGAGTTTCCTTGAGAGCTGCTTGGAAGCCTGATGGTGTGTGAAGTTAGTGAGCCAAATGGAGTTGTTCTCCCACAAGAACCACTCGGCTGATCCTTCTTCAATATGCCCTTCACCAAAATGCAGTGTTTCCTTGATTGAATTAGCTCTCACACCAATATTTGCGTCTAGAGCCTTTGCATTGAGGGTTATCTGAAAAGGGCTGTGGCGCTGAAGTTGCCTGTGAATGTGGAGTTGGTGGCATGTGAAACCGGCATGTGGAGCATTCGTTTGTGTGGGATGCTCTACCTGGTTCATTCCTAGATAATGCACTCAAAGGGCACTAAGCATAGAGAGTGAAAACTGAGTTTCCTTGAGAGCTGCTTGGAAGCCTGATGGTGTGTGAAGTTAGTGAGCCAAATGGAGTTGTTCTCCCACAAGAAGCACTCGGCTGATCCTTCATCAATATGCCCTTCACCAACATGTAGTGTTTCCTTGATTGAATTAGCTCTCACACCAATATTTGCGTCTAGAGCCTTTGCATTGAGGGCTACCTGAAAACGGCTGTGGCGCTGAAGTTGCCTGTGAATGTGGAGTTGGTGGCATGTGAAACCCGCATGTGGAGTATTCGTTTGTGTGGGATGCTCTACCAGGTTCATTCCTAGATAATGCACTCAAAGGGCACTAAGCATAGAGTGTGAAAACTGAGTTTCCTTGAGAGCTGCTTGGAAGCCTGATGGTGTGTGAAGTTAGTGAGCCAAATGGAGTTGTTCTCCCACAAGAACCACTCGGCTGATCCTTCATCAATATGCCCTTCACCAACATGCAGTGTTTCCTTGATTGAATTAGCTCTCACACCAATATTTGCGTCTAGAGCCTTTGCATTGAGGGCTATTTGAAAACAGCTGTGGCGCTGAAGTTGCCTGTGAATGTGGTGTTGGTGGCATGTGAAACCCGCATGTGGAGCATTCGTTTGTGTGGGATGCTCTACCAGGTTCATTCCTAGATAATGCACTCAAAGGGCACTAAGCATAGAGTGTGAAAACTGAGTTTCCTTGAGAGCTGCTTGGAAGCCTAGTGGTGTGTGAATTTAGTGAGCCAAATGGAGTTGTTCTCCCACAAGAACCACTCGGCTGATCCTTCTTCAATATGCCCTTCACCAACATGCAGTGTTTCCTTGATTGAATTAGCTCTCACACCAATATTTGCGTCTAGAGCCTTGGCATTGAGGGCTATCTGAAAACGGCTGTGGCGCTGAAGTTGCCTGTGAATGTGGAGTTGGTGGCATGTGAAACCGGCATGTGGAGCATTCGTTTGTGTGGGATGCTCTACCAGGTTCATTCCTAGATAATGCACTCAAAGGGCACTAAGCATAGAGAGTGAAAACTGAGTTTCCTTGAGAGCTGCTTGGAAGCCTGATGGTGTGTGAAGTTAGTGAGCCAAATGGAGTTGTTCTCCCACAAGAACCACTCGGCTGATCCTTCTTCAATATGCCCTTCACCAACATGCAGTGTTTCCTTGATTGAATTAGCTCTCACACCAATATTTGCGTCTAGAGTCTTTGCATTGAGGGCTACCTGAAAACGGCTGTGGCGCTGAAGTTGCCTGTGAATGTGGAGTTGGTGGCATCTGAAACCCGCATGTGCAGGATTCGTTTGTGTGGGATGCTCTACCAGGTTCATTCCTAGATAATGCACTCAAAGGGCACTAAGCATAGAGTGTGAAAACTGAGTTTCCTTGAGAGCTGCTTGGAAGCCTGATGGTGTGTGAAGTTAGTGAGCCAAATGGAGTTGTTCTCCCACAAGAACCACTCGGCTGATCCTTCTTCAATATGCCCTTCACCAAAATGCAGTGTTTCCTTGATTGAATTAGCTCTCACACCAATATTTGCGTCTAGAGCCTTTGCAGTGAAGGCTACCTGAAAACGGCTGTGGCGCTGAAGTTGCCTTAGAATGTGGAGTTGGTGGCATGTGAAACCCGCCTGTGGAGCATTCGTTTGTGTGGGATGCTCTACCTGGTTCATTCCTAGATAATGCACTCAAAGGGCACTAAGCATAGAGAGTGAAAACTGAGTTTCCTTGAGAGCTGCTTGGAAGCCTGATGGTGTGTGAAGTTAGTGAGCCAAATGGAGTTGTTCTCCCACAAGAAGCACTCGGCTGATCCTTCATCAATATGCCCTTCACCAACATGTAGTGTTTCCTTGATTGAATTAGCTCTCACACCAATATTTGCGTCTAGAGCCTTTGCATTGAGGGCTACCTGAAAATGGCTGTGGCGCTGAAGTTGCCTGTGAATGTGGAGTTGGTGGCATGTGAAACCCGCATGTGGAGTATTCGTTTGTGTGGGATGCTCTACCAGGTTCATTCCTAGATAATGCACTCAAAGGGCACTAAGCATAGAGTGTGAAAACTGAGTTTCCTTGAGAGGTGCTTGGAAGCCTGATGGTGTGTGAAGTTAGTGAGCCAAATGGAGTTGTTCTCCCACAAGAACCACTCGGCTGATCCTTCTTCAATATGCCCTTCACCAACATGCAGTGTTTCCTTGATTGAATTAGCTCTCACACCAATATTTGTGTCTAGAGCCTTGGCATTGAGGGCTACCTGAAAACGGCTGTGGCGCTGAAGTTGCCTGTGAATGTGGAGTTGGTGGCATGTGAAACCCGCATGTGGAGCATTCGTTTGTGTGGGATGCTCTACCAGGTTCATTCCTAGATAATGCACTCAAAGGGCACTAAGCATAGAGTGTGAAAACTGAGTTTCCTTGAGAGCTGCTTGGAAGCCTGATGGTGTGTGAAGTTAGTGAGCCAAATGGAGTTGTTCTCCCACAAGAACCAATCGGCTGATCCTTCTTCAATATGCCCTTCACCAACATGCAGTGTTTCCTTGATTGAATTAACTCTCACACCAATATTTGCGTCTAGAGCCTTTGCATTGAGGGCTATCTGAAAACGGCTGTGGCGCTGAAGTTGCCTGTGAATGTGGAGTTGGTGGCATGTGAAACCCACAGTGGAGCATTCGTTTGTGTGGCATGCTCTACCAGGTTCATTCCCAGGTAAAGCACTCAAAGGGCACTAAGCATAGAGTGTGAAAACTGAGTTTCCTTGAGAGCTGCTTGGAAGCCTGATGGTGTGTGAAGTTAGTGAGCCAAATGGAGTTGTTCTCCCACAAGAACCACTCGGCTGATCCTTCTTCAATATGCCCTTCACCAACATGCAGTGTTTCCTTGATTGAATTAGCTCTCACACCAATATTTGCGTCTAGAGCCTTGGCATTGAGGGCTATCTGAAAACGGCTGTGGCGCTGAAGTTGCCTGTGAATGTGGAGTTGGTGGCATGTGAAACCCGCATGTGGAGCATTCGTTTGTGTGGGATGCTCTACCAGGTTCATTCCTAGATAATGCACTCAAAGGGCACTAAGCATAGAGTGTGAAAACTGAGTTTCCTTGAGAGCTGCTTAGAAGCCTGATGGTGTGTGAAGTTAGTGAGCCAATTGGAGTTGTTCTCCCACATGAACCACTCGGCTGATCCTTCTTCAATATGCCCTTCACCAACATGCAGTGTTTCCTTGATTGAATTAGCTCTCACACCAATATTTGCGTCTAGAGCCTTTGCATTGAGGGCTATCTGAAAACGGCTGTGGCGCTGAAGTTGCCTGTGAATGTGGAGTTGGTGGCATGTGAAACCCGCATGTGGAGCATTCGTTTGTGTGGGATGCTCTACCAGGTTCATTCCTAGATAATGCACTCAAAGGGCACTAAGCATAGAGTGTGAAAACTGAGTTTCCTTGAGAGCTGCTTGGAAGCCTGATGGTGTGTGAAGTTAGTGAGCCAAATGGAGTTGTTCTCCCACAAGAACCACTCGGCTGATCCTTCTTCAATATGCCCTTCACCAACATGCAGTGTTTCCTTGATTGAATTAGCTCTCACACCAATATTTGCGTCTAGAGCCTTTGCATTGAGGGCTACCTGAAAACGGCTGTGGCGCTGAAGTTGCCTGTGAATGTGGAGTTGGTGGCATGTGAAACCCGCATGTGGAGCATTCGTTTGTGTGGGATGCTCTACCAGGTTCATTGCTAGATAATGCACTCAAAGGGCACTAAGCATAGAGAGTGAAAACTGAGTTTCCTTGAGAGCTGCTTGGAAGCCTGGTGGTGTGTGAATTAAGTGAGCCAAATGGAGTTGTTCTCCCACAAGAACCACTCGGCTGATCCTTCTTCAATATGCCCTTCACCAACATGCAGTGTTTCCTTGATTGAATTAGCTCTCACACCAATATTTGCGTCTAGAGCCTTGGCATTGAGGGCTATCTGAAAACGGCTGTGGCGCTGAAGTTGCCTGTGAATGTGGAGTTGGTGGCATGTGAAACCCGCATGTGGAGCATTCGTTTGTGTGGGATGCTCTACCTGGTTCATTCCTAGAAAATACACTCAAAGGGCACTAAGCATAGAGAGTGAAAACTGAGTTTCCTTGAGAGCTGCTTGGAAGCCTGATGGTGTGTGAAGTTAGTGAGCCAAATGGAGCTGTTCTCCCACAAGAACCACTCGGCTGATCCTTCTTCAATATGCCCTTCACCAACATGCAGTGTTTCCTTGATTGAATTAGCTCTCACACCAATATTTGCGTCTAGAGCCTTTGCATTGAGGGCTACCTGAAAACGGCTGTGGCGCTGAAGTTGCCTGTGAATGTGGAGTTGGTGGCATCTGAAACCCGCATGTGGAGCATTCGTTTGTGTGGGATGCTCTACCAGGTTCATTCCTAGATAATGCACTCAAAGGGCACTAAGCATAGAGTGTGAAAACTGAGTTTCCTTGAGAGCTGCTTGGAAGCCTGATGGTGTGTGAAGTTAGTGAGCCAAATGGAGTTGTTCTCCCACAAGAACCACTCGGCTGATCCTTCTTCAATATGCCCTTCACCAACATGCATTGTTTCCTTGATTGAATTAGCTCTCACACCAATATTTGCGTCTAGAGCCTTTGCATTGAGGGCTATCTGAAAAGGGCTGTGGCGCTGAAGTTGCCTGTGAATGTGGAGTTGGTGGCATGTGAAACCGGCATGTGGAGCATTCGTTTGTGTGGGATGCTCTACCTGGTTCATTCCTAGATAATGTACTCAAAGGGCACTAAGCATAGAGAGTGAAAACTGAGTTTCCTTGAGAGCTGCTTGGAAGCCTGATGGTGTGTGAAGTTAGTGAGCCAAATGGAGTTGTTCTCCCACAAGAAGCACTCGGCTGATCCTTCATCAATATGCCCTTCACCAACATGTAGTGTTTCCTTGATTGAATTAGCTCTCACACCAATATTTGCATCTAGAGCCTTTGCATTGAGGGCTACCTGAAAATGGCTGTGGCGCTGAAGTTGCCTGTGAATGTGGAGTTGGTGGCATGTGAAACCCGCATGTGGAGTATTCGTTTGTGTGGGATGCTCTACCAGGTTCATTCCTAGATAATGCACTCAAAGGGCACTAAGCATAGAGTGTGAAAACTGAGTTTCCTTGAGAGCTGCTTGGAAGCCTGATGGTGTGTGAAGTTAGTGAGCCAAATGGAGTTGTTCTCCCACAAGAAGCACTCGGCTGATCCTTCTTCAATATGCCCTTCACCAACATGCAGTGTTTCCTTGATTGAATTAGCTCTCACACCAATATTTGTGTCTAGAGCCTTTGCATTGAGGGCTACTTGAAAACAGCTGTGGCGCTGAAGTTGCCTGTGAATGTGGTGTTGGTGGCATGTGAAACCCGCATGTGGAGCATTCGTTTGTGTGGGATGCTCTACCAGGTTCATTGCTAGATAATGCACTCAAAGGGCACTAAGCATAGAGTGTGAAAACTGAGTTTCCTTGAGAGCTGCTTGGAAGCCTGGTGGTGTGTGAATTTAGTGAGCCAAATGGAGTTGTTCTCCCACAAGAACCACTCGGCTGATCCTTCTTCAATATGCCCTTCACCAACATGCAGTGTTTCCTTGATTGAATTAGCTCTCACACCAATATTTGCGTCTAGAGCCTTGGCATTGAGGGCTATCTGAAAACGGCTGTGGTGCTGAAGTTGCCTGTGAATGTGGAGTTGGTGGCATGTGAAACCGGCATGTGGAGCATTCGTTTGTGTGGGATGCTCTACCAGGTTCATTCCTAGATAATGCACTCAAAGGGCACTAAGCATAGAGAGTGAAAACTGAGTTTCCTTGAGAGCTGCTTGGAAGCCTGATGGTGTGTGAAGTTAGTGAGCCAAATGGAGTTGTTCTCCCACAAGAACCACTCGGCTGATCCTTCTTCAATATGCCCTTCACCAACATGCAGTGTTTCCTTGATTGAATTAGCTCTCACACCAATATTTGCGTCTAGAGTCTTTGCATTGAGGGCTACCTGAAAACGGCTGTGGCGCTGAAGTTGCCTGTGAATGTGGAGTTGGTGGCATCTGAAACCCGCATGTGCAGGATTCGTTTGTGTGGGATGCTCTACCAGGTTCATTCCTAGATAATGCACTCAAAGGGCACTAAGCATAGAGTGTGAAAACTGAGTTTCCTTGAGAGCTGCTTGGAAGCCTGATGGTGTGTGAAGTTAGTGAGCCAAATGGAGTTGTTCTCCCACAAGAACCACTCGGCTGATCCTTCTTCAATATGCCCTTCACCAAAATGCAGTGTTTCCTTGATTGAATTAGCTCTCACACCAATATTTGCGTCTAGAGCCTTTGCAGTGAAGGCTACCTGAAAACGGCTGTGGCGCTGAAGTTGCCTGTGAATGTGGAGTTGGTGGCATGTGAAACCCGCCTGTGGAGCATTCGTTTGTGTGGGATGCTCTACCTGGTTCATTCCTAGATAATGCACTCAAAGGGCACTAAGCATAGAGAGTGAAAACTGAGTTTCCTTGAGAGCTGCTTGGAAGCCTGATGGTGTGTGAAGTTAGTGAGCCAAATGGAGTTGTTCTCCCACAAGAAGCACTCGGCTGATCCTTCATCAATATGCCCTTCACCAACATGTAGTGTTTCCTTGATTGAATTAGCTCTCACACCAATATTTGCGTCTAGAGCCTTTGCATTGAGGGCTACCTGAAAATGGCTGTGGCGCTGAAGTTGCCTGTGAATGTGGAGTTGGTGGCATGTGAAACCCGCATGTGGAGTATTCGTTTGTGTGGGATGCTCTACCAGGTTCATTCCTAGATAATGCACTCAAAGGGCACTAAGCATAGAGTGTGAAAACTGAGTTTCCTTGAGAGCTGCTTGGAAGCCTGATGGTGTGTGAAGTTAGTGAGCCAAATGGAGTTGTTCTCCCACAAGAACCACTCGGCTGATCCTTCTTCAATATGCCCTTCACCAACATGCAGTGTTTCCTTGATTGAATTAGCTCTCACACCAATATTTGTGTCTAGAGCCTTGGCATTGAGGGCTACCTGAAAACGGCTGTGGCGCTGAAGTTGCCTGTGAATGTGGAGTTGGTGGCATGTGAAACCCGCATGTGGAGCATTCGTTTGTGTGGGATGCTCTACCAGGTTCATTCCTAGATAATGCACTCAAAGGGCACTAAGCATAGAGTGTGAAAACTGAGTTTCCTTGAGAGCTGCTTGGAAGCCTGATGGTGTGTGAAGTTAGTGAGCCAAATGGAGTTGTTCTCCCACAAGAACCAATCGGCTGATCCTTCTTCAATATGCCCTTCACCAACATGCAGTGTTTCCTTGATTGAATTAACTCTCACACCAATATTTGCGTCTAGAGCCTTTGCATTGAGGGCTATCTGAAAACGGCTGTGGCGCTGAAGTTGCCTGTGAATGTGGAGTTGGTGGCATGTGAAACCCACAGTGGAGCATTCGTTTGTGTGGCATGCTCTACCAGGTTCATTCCCAGGTAAAGCACTCAAAGGGCACTAAGCATAGAGTGTGAAAACTGAGTTTCCTTGAGAGCTGCTTGGAAGCCTGATGGTGTGTGAAGTTAGTGAGCCAAATGGAGTTGTTCTCCCACAAGAACCACTCGGCTGATCCTTCTTCAATATGCCCTTCACCAACATGCAGTGTTTCCTTGATTGAATTAGCTCTCACACCAATATTTGCGTCTAGAGCCTTGGCATTGAGGGCTATCTGAAAACGGCTGTGGCGCTGAAGTTGCCTGTGAATGTGGAGTTGGTGGCATGTGAAACCCGCATGTGGAGCATTCGTTTGTGTGGGATGCTCTACCAGGTTCATTCCTAGATAATGCACTCAAAGGGCACTAAGCATAGAGTGTGAAAACTGAGTTTCCTTGAGAGCTGCTTAGAAGCCTGATGGTGTGTGAAGTTAGTGAGCCAATTGGAGTTGTTCTCCCACATGAACCACTCGGCTTGATCCTTCTTCAATATGCCCTTCACCAACATGCAGTGTTTCCTTGATTGAATTAGCTCTCACACCAATATTTGCATCTAGAGCCTTTGCATTGAGGGCTATCTGAAAACGGCTGTGGCGCTGAAGTTGCCTGTGAATGTGGAGTTGGTGGCATGTGAAACCCGCATGTGGAGCATTCGTTTGTGTGGGATGCTCTACCAGGTTCATTCCTAGATAATGCACTCAAAGGGCACTAAGCATAGAGTGTGAAAACTGAGTTTCCTTGAGAGCTGCTTGGAAGCCTGATGGTGTGTGAAGTTAGTGAGCCAAATGGAGTTGTTCTCCCACAAGAACCACTCGGCTGATCCTTCTTCAATATGCCCTTCACCAACATGCAGTGTTTCCTTGATTGAATTAGCTCTCACACCAATATTTGCGTCTAGAGCCTTTGCATTGAGGGCTACCTGAAAACGGCTGTGGCGCTGAAGTTGCCTGTGAATGTGGAGTTGGTGGCATGTGAAACCCGCATGTGGAGCATTCGTTTGTGTGGGATGCTCTACCAGGTTCATTGCTAGATAATGCACTCAAAGGGCACTAAGCATAGAGAGTGAAAACTGAGTTTCCTTGAGAGCTGCTTGGAAGCCTGGTGGTGTGTGAATTAAGTGAGCCAAATGGAGTTGTTCTCCCACAAGAACCACTCGGCTGATCCTTCTTCAATATGCCCTTCACCAACATGCAGTGTTTCCTTGATTGAATTAGCTCTCACACCAATATTTGCGTCTAGAGCCTTGGCATTGAGGGCTATCTGAAAACGGCTGTGGCGCTGAAGTTGCCTGTGAATGTGGAGTTGGTGGCATGTGAAACCCGCATGTGGAGCATTCGTTTGTGTGGGATGCTCTACCTGGTTCATTCCTAGATAATGCACTCAAAGGGCACTAAGCATAGAGAGTGAAAACTGAGTTTCCTTGAGAGCTGCTTGGAAGCCTGATGGTGTGTGAAGTTAGTGAGCCAAATGGAGCTGTTCTCCCACAAGAACCACTCGGCTGATCCTTCTTCAATATGCCCTTCACCAACATGCAGTGTTTCCTTGATTGAATTAGCTCTCACACCAATATTTGCGTCTAGAGCCTTTGCATTGAGGGCTACCTGAAAACGGCTGTGGCGCTGAAGTTGCCTGTGAATGTGGAGTTGGTGGCATCTGAAACCCGCATGTGGAGCATTCGTTTGTGTGGGATGCTCTACCAGGTTCATTCCTAGATAATGCACTCAAAGGGCACTAAGCATAGAGTGTGAAAACTGAGTTTCCTTGAGAGCTGCTTGGAAGCCTGATGGTGTGTGAAGTTAGTGAGCCAAATGGAGTTGTTCTCCCACAAGAACCACTCGGCTGATCCTTCTTCAATATGCCCTTCACCAACATGCATTGTTTCCTTGATTGAATTAGCTCTCACACCAATATTTGCGTCTAAAGCCTTTGCATTGAGGGCTATCTGAAAACGGCTGTGGCGCTGAAGTTGCCTGTGAATGTGGAGTTGGTGGCATGTGAAACCGGCATGTGGAGCATTCGTTTGTGTGGGATGCTCTACCTGGTTCATTCCTAGATAATGTACTCAAAGGGCACTAAGCATAGAGAGTGAAAACTGAGTTTCCTTGAGAGCTGCTTGGAAGCCTGATGGTGTGTGAAGTTAGTGAGCCAAATGGAGTTGTTCTCCCACAAGAAGCACTCGGCTGATCCTTCATCAATATGCCCTTCACCAACATGTAGTGTTTCGTTGATTGAATTAGCTCTCACACCAATATTTGCATCTAGAGCCTTTGCATTGAGGGCTACCTGAAAATGGCTGTGGCGCTGAAGTTGCCTGTGAATGTGGAGTTGGTGGCATGTGAAACCCGCATGTGGAGTATTCGTTTGTGTGGGATGCTCTACCAGGTTCATTCCTAGATAATGCACTCAAAGGGCACTAAGCATAGAGTGTGAAAACTGAGTTTCCTTGAGAGCTGCTTGGAAGCCTGATGGTGTGTGAAGTTAGTGAGCCAAATGGAGTTGTTCTCCCACAAGAACCACTCGGCTGATCCTTCTTCAATATGCCCTTCACCAACATGCAGTGTTTCCTTGATTGAATTAGCTCTCACACCAATATTTGTGTCGAGAGCCTTTGCATTGAGGGCTACTTGAAAACAGCTGTGGCGCTGAAGTTGCCTGTGAATGTGGTGTTGGTGGCATGTGAAACCCGCATGTGGAGCATTCGTTTGTGTGGGATGCTCTACCAGGTTCATTGCTAGATAATGCACTCAAAGGGCACTAAGCATAGAGTGTGAAAACTGAGTTTCCTTGAGAGCTGCTTGGAAGCCTGGTGGTGTGTGAATTTAGTGAGCCAAATGGAGTTGTTCTCCCACAAGAACCACTCGGCTGATCCTTCTTCAATATGCCCTTCACCAACATGCAGTGTTTCCTTGATTGAATTAGCTCTCACACCAATATTTGCGTCTAGAGCCTTGGCATTGAGGGCTATCTGAAAACGGCTGTGGTGCTGAAGTTGCCTGTGAATGTGGAGTTGGTGGCATGTGAAACCGGCATGTGGAGCATTCGTTTGTGTGGGATGCTCTACCAGGTTCATTCCTAGATAATGCACTCAAAGGGCACTAAGCATAGAGAGTGAAAACTGAGTTTCCTTGAGAGCTGCTTGGAAGCCTGATGGTGTGTGAAGTTAGTAAGCCAAATGGAGTTGTTCTCCCACAAGAACCACTCGGCTGATCCTTCTTCAATATGCCCTTCACCAACATGCAGTGTTTCCTTGATTGAATTAGCTCTCACACCAATATTTGCGTCTAGAGCCTTTGCATTGAGGGCTATCTGAAAACGGCTGTGGCGCTGAAGTTGACTGTGAATGTGGAGTTGGTGGCATGTGAAACCGGCATGTGGAGCATTCGTTTGTGTGGGATGCTCTACCTGGTTCATTCCTAGATAATGCACTCAAAGGTCACTAAGCATAGAGAGTGAAAACTGAGTTTCCTTGAGAGCTGCTTGGAAGCCTGATGGTGTGTGAAGTTAGTGAGCCAAATGGAGTTGTTCTCCCACAAGAAGCACTCGGCTGATCCTTCTTCAATATGCCCTTCACCAACATGCAGTGTTTCCTTGATTGAATTAGCTCTCACACCAATATTTGCGTCTAGAGCCTTTGCATTGAGGGCTACCTGAAAACGGCTGTGGCGCTGAAGTTGCCTGTGAATGTGGAGTTGGTGGCATCTGAAACCCGCATGTGGAGCATTCGTTTGTGTGGGATGCTCTACCAGGTTCATTCCTAGATAATGCACTCAAAGGGCACTAAGCATAGAGTGTGAAAACTGAGTTGCCTTGAGAGCTGCTTGGAAGCCTGATGGTGTGTGAAGTTAGTGAGCCAAATGGAGTTGTTCTCCCACAAGAACCACTCGGCTGATCCTTCTTCAATATGCCCTTCACCAACATGCAGTGTTTCCTTGATTGAATTAGCTCTCACACCAATATTTGCGTCTAGAGCCTTTGCATTGAGGGCTACCTGAAAACGGCTGTGGCGCTGAAGTTGCCTGTGAATGTGGAGTTGGTGGCATGTGAAACCCGCATGTGGAGCATTCGTTTGTGTGGGATGCTCTACCAGGTTCATTCCTAGATAATGCACTCAAAGGGCACTAAGCATAGAGTGTGAAAACTGAGTTTCCTTGAGAGCTGCTTGGAAGCCTGATGGTGTGTGAAGTTAGTGAGCCAAATGGAGTTGTTCTCCCACAAGAACCACTCGGCTGATCCTTCTTCAATATGCCCTTCACGAACATGCAGTGTTTCCTTGATTGAATTAGCTCTCACACCAATATTTGCGTCTAGAGCCTTTGCATTGAGGGCTATCTGAAAACGGCTGTGGTGCTGAAGTTGCCTGTGAATGTGGAGTTGGTGGCATGTGAAACCGGCATGTGGCGCATTCGTTTGTGTGGGATGCTCTACCTGGTTCATTCCTAGATAATGCACTCAAAGGGCATTAAGCATAGAGTGTGAAAACTGAGTTTCCTTGAGAGCTGCTTGGAAGCCTGATGGTGTGTGAAGTTAGTGAGCCAAATGGAGTTGTTCTCCCACAAGAACCACTCGGCTGATCCTTCTTCAATATGCCCTTCACCAACATGTAGTGTTTCCTTGATTGAATTAGCTCTAACACCAATATTTGCGTCTAGAGCCTTTGCATTGAGGGCTATTTGAAAACGGCTGTGGCGCTGAAGTTGCCTGTGAATGTGGTGTTGGTGGCATGTGAAACCCGCATGTGGAGCATTCGTTTGTGTGGGATGCTCTACCAGATTCATTCCTAGATAATGCACTCAAAAGGCACTAAGCATAGAGTGTGAAAACTGAGTTTCCTTGAGAGCTGCTTGGAAGCCTGGTGGTGTGTGAATTTAGTGAGCCAAATGGAGTTGTTCTCCCACAAGAACCACTCGGCTGATCCTTCTTCAATATGCCCTTCACCAACATGCAGTGTTTCCTTGATTGAATTAGCTCTCACACCAATATTTGCGTCTAGAGCCTTGGCATTGAGGGCTATCTGAAAACGGCTGTGGTGCTGAAGTTGCCTGTGAATGTGGAGTTGGTGGCATGTGAAACCGGCATGTGGAGCATTCGTTTGTGTGGGATGCTCTACCAGGTTCATTCCTAGATAATGCACTCAAAGGGCACTAAGCATAGAGAGTGAAAACTGACTTTCCTTGAGAGCTGCTTGGAAGCCTGATGGTGTGTGAAGTTAGTGAGCCAAATGGAGTTGTTCTCCCACAAGAACCACTCGGCTGATCCTTCTTCAATATGCCCTTCACCAAAATGCAGTGTTTCCTTGATTGAATTAGCTCTCACACCAATATTTGCGTCTAGAGCCTTTGCATTGAGGGCTACCTGAAAACGGCTGTGGCGCTGAAGTTGCCTGTGAATGTGGAGTTGGTGGCATGTGAAACCCGCATGTGGAGCATTCGTTTGTGTGGGATGCTCTACCAGGTTCATTCCTAGATAATGCACTCAAAGGGCACTAAGCATAGAGTGTGAAAACTGAGTTTCCTTGAGAGCTGCTTGGAAGCCTGATGGTGTGTGAAGTTAGTGAGCCAAATGGAGTTGTTCTCCCACAAGAACCACTCGGCTGATCCTTCTTCAATATGCCCTTCACTAACATGCAGTGTTTCCTTGATTGAATTAGCTCTCACACCAATATTTGCGTCTAGAGCCTTTGCATTGAGGGCTATTTGAAAACAGCTGTGGCGCTGAAGTTGCCTGTGAATGTTGTGTTGGTGGCATGTGAAACCCGCATGTGGAGCATTCGTTTGTGTGGGATGCTCTACCAGGTTCTTTGCTAGATAATGCACTCAAAGGGCACTAAGCATAGAGTGTGAAAACTGAGTTTCCTTGAGAGCTGCTTGGAAGCCTGATGGTGTGTGAAGTTAGTGAGCCAAATGGAGTTGTTCTCCCACAAGAACCACTCGGCTGATCCTTCTTCAATATGCCCTTCACCAACATGCAGTGTTTCCTTGATTGAATTAGCTCTCACACCAATATTTGCATCTAGAGCCTTTGCATTGAGGGCTACCTGAAAACGGCTGTGGCGCTGAAGTTGCCTGTGAATGTGGAGTTGGTGGCATCTGAAACCCGCATGTGGAGCATTCGTTTGTGTGGGATGCTCTACCTGGTTCATTCCTAGATAATGCACTCAAAGGGCACTAAGCATAGAGAGTGAAAACTGAGTTTCCTTGAGAGCTGCTTGGAAGCCTGATGGTGTGTGAAGTTAGTGAGCCAAATGGAGTTGTTCTCCCACAAGAAGCACTCGGCTGATCCTTCTTCAATATGCCCTTCACCAACATGTAGTGTTTCCTTGATTGAATTAGCTCTCACACCAATATTTGCATCTAGAGCCTTTGCATTGAGGGCTACCTGAAAATGGCTGTGGCGCTGAAGTTGCCTGTGAATGTGGAGTTGGTGGCATGTGAAACCCGCATGTGGAGCATTCGTTTGTGTGGGATGCTCTACCAGGTTCATTCCTAGATAATGCACTCAAAGGGCACTAAGCATAGAGTGTGAAAACTGAGTTTCCTTGAGAGCTGCTTGGAAGCCTGATGGTGTGTGAAGTTAGTGAGCCAAATGGAGTTGTTCTCCCACAAGAACCACTCGGCTGATCCTTCTTCAATATGCCCTTCACCAACATGCAGTGTTTCCTTGATTTAATTAGCTCTCACACCAATATTTGCGTCTAGAGCCTTGGCATTGAGGGCTACCTGAAAACGGCTGTGGTGCTGAAGTTGCCTGTGAATGTGGAGTTGGTGGCATGTGAAACCGGCATGTGGAGCATTCGTTTGTGTGGGATGCTCTACCAGGTTCATTCCTAGATAATGCACTCAAAGGGCACTAAGCATAGAGTGTGAAAACTGAGTTTCCTTGAGAGGTGCTTGGAAGCCTGATGGTGTGTGAAGTTAGTGAGCCAAATGGAGTTGTTCTCCCACAAGAACCACTCGGCTGATCCTTCTTCAATATGCCCTTCACCAACATGCAGTGTTTCCTTGATTGAATTAGCTCTCACACCAATATTTGCGTCTAGAGCCTTTGCAGTGAGGGCTATCTGAAAACGGTTGTGGCGCTGAAGTTGCCTGTGAATGTGGAGTTGGTGGCATGTGAAACCCGCATGTGGAGCATTCGTTTGTGTGGGATGCTCTTCCAGGTTCATTCCTAGATAATGCACTCAAAGGGCACTAAGCATAGAGTGTGAAAACTGAGTTTCCTTGAGAGCTGCTTGGAAGCCTGATGGTGTGTGAAGTTAGTGAGCCAAATGGAGTTGTTCTAGCACAAGAACCACTCGGCTGATCCTTCTTCAATATGCCCTTCACCAACATGCAGTGTTTCCTTGATTGAATTAGCTCTCACACCAATATTTGCGTCTAGAGCCTTTGCAGTGAGGGCTACCTGAAAACGGCTGTGGCGCTGAAGTTGCCTGTGAATGTGGAGTTGGTGGCATGTGAAACCCGCCTGTGGAGCATTCGTTTGTGTGGAATGCTCTACCAGGTTCATTCCTAGATAATGCACTCAAAGGTCACTAAGCATAGAGTGTGAAAACTGAGTTTCCTTGAGAGCTGCTTGGAAGCCTGGTGATGTGTGAAGTTAGTGAGCCAAATGGAGTTGTTCTCCCACAAGAACCACTCGGCTGATCCTTCTTCAATATGCCCTTCACCAACATGCAGTGTTTCCTTGATTGAATTAGCTCTCACACCAATATTTGCGTCTAGAGCCTTTGCATTGAGGGCTATCTGAAAAGGGCTGTGGCGCTGAAGTTGCCTGTGAATGTGGAGTTGGTGGCATGTGAAACCCGCAGTGGAGCATTCGTTTGTGTGGGATGCTCTACCAGGTTCATTCCTAGATAATGCACTCAAAGGGCACTAAGCATAGAGTGTGAAAACTGAGTTTCCTTGAGAGCTGCTTGGAAGCCTGATGGTGTGTGAAATTAGTGAGCCAAATGGAGTTGTTCTCCCACAAGAACCACTCGGCTGATCCTTCTTCAATATGTACTTCACCAGCATGCAGTGTTTCTTTGATTGAATTAGCTCTCACACCAATAATTGCGTCTAGAGCCTTTGCATTGACGGCTATCTGAAAACGGCTGTGGCGCTGAAGTTGCCTGTGAATGTGGAGTTGGTGGCATCTGAAACCCGCATGTGGAGCATTCGTTTGTGTGGGATGCTCTACCAGGTTCATTCCTAGATAATGCACTCAAAGGGCACTAAGCATAGAGTGTGAAAACTGAGTTTCCTTGAGAGCTGCTTGGAAGCCTGATGGTGTGTGAAGTTAGTGAGCCAAATGGAGTTGTTCTCCCACAAGAACCACTCGGCTGATCCTTCTTCAATATGCCCTTCACCAACATGCAGTGTTTCCTTGATTGAATTAGCTCTCACACCAATATTTGCGTCTAGAGCCTTGGCATTGAGGGCTACCTGAAAACGGCTGTGGTGCTGAAGTTGCCTGTGAATGTGGAGTTGGTGGCATGTGAAACCGGCATGTGGAGCATTCGTTTGTGTGGGATGCTCTACCAGGTTCATTCCTAGATAATGCACTCAAAGGGCACTAAGCATAGAGTGTGAAAACTGAGTTTCCTTGAGAGGTGCTTGGAAGCCTGATGGTGTGTGAAGTTAGTGAGCCAAATGGAGTTGTTCTCCCACAAGAACCACTCGGCTGATCCTTCTTCAATATGCCCTTCACCAACATGCAGTGTTTCCTTGATTGAATTAGCTCTCACACCAATATTTGCGTCTAGAGCCTTTGCAGTGAGGGCTATCTGAAAACGGTTGTGGCGCTGAAGTTGCCTGTGAATGTGGAGTTGGTGGCATGTGAAACCCGCATGTGGAGCATTCGTTTGTGTGGGATGCTCTTCCAGGTTCATTCCTAGATAATGCACTCAAAGGGCACTAAGCATAGAGTGTGAAAACTGAGTTTCCTTGAGAGCTGCTTGGAAGCCTGATGGTGTGTGAAGTTAGTGAGCCAAATGGAGTTGTTCTAGCACAAGAACCACTCGGCTGATCCTTCTTCAATATGCCCTTCACCAACATGCAGTGTTTCCTTGATTGAATTAGCTCTCACACCAATATTTGCGTCTAGAGCCTTTGCAGTGAGGGCTACCTGAAAACGGCTGTGGCGCTGAAGTTGCCTGTGAATGTGGAGTTGGTGGCATGTGAAACCCGCCTGTGGAGCATTCGTTTGTGTGGAATGCTCTACCAGGTTCATTCCTAGATAATGCACTCAAAGGTCACTAAGCATAGAGTGTGAAAACTGAGTTTCCTTGAGAGCTGCTTGGAAGCCTGGTGATGTGTGAAGTTAGTGAGCCAAATGGAGTTGTTCTCCCACAAGAACCACTCGGCTGATCCTTCTTCAATATGCCCTTCACCAACATGCAGTGTTTCCTTGATTGAATTAGCTCTCACACCAATATTTGCGTCTAGAGCATTTGCATTGAGGGCTATCTGAAAAGGGCTGTGGCGCTGAAGTTGCCTGTGAATGTGGAGTTGGTGGCATGTGAAACCCGCAGTGGAGCATTCGTTTGTGTGGGATGCTCTACCAGGTTCATTCCTAGATAATGCACTCAAAGGGCACTAAGCATAGAGTGTGAAAACTGAGTTTCCTTGAGAGCTGCTTGGAAGCCTGATGGTGTGTGAAATTAGTGAGCCAAATGGAGTTGTTCTCCCACAAGAACCACTCGGCTGATCCTTCTTCAATATGTACTTCACCAGCATGCAGTGTTTCTTTGATTGAATTAGCTCTCACACCAATAATTGCGTCTAGAGCCTTTGCATTGACGGCTATCTGAAAACGGCTGTGGCGCTGAAGTTGCCTGTGAATGTGGAGTTGGTGGCATCTGAAACCCGCATGTGGAGCATTCGTTTGTGTGGGATGCTCTACCAGGTTCATTCCTAGATAATGCACTCAAAGGGCACTAAGCATAGAGTGTGAAAACTGAGTTTCCTTGAGAGCTGCTTGGAAGCCTGATGGTGTGTGAAGTTAGTGAGCCAATTGGAGTTGTTCTCCCACATGAACCACTCGGCTGATCCTTCTTCAATATGCCCTTCACCAACATGCAGTGTTTCCTTGATTGAATTAGCTCTCACACCAATATTTGCATCTAGAGCCTTTGCATTGAGGGCTATCTGAAAACGGCTGTGGCGCTGAAGTTGCCTGTGAATGTGGAGTTGGTGGCATGTGAAACCCGCATGTGGAGCATTCGTTTGTGTGGGATGCTCTACCAGGTTCATTCCTAGATAATGCACTCAAAGGGCACTAAGCATAGAGTGTGAAAACTGAGTTTCCTTGAGAGCTGCTTGGAAGCCTGATGGTGTGTGAAGTTAGTGAGCCAAATGGAGTTGTTCTCCCACAAGAACCACTCGGCTGATCCTTCTTCAATATGCCCTTCACCAACATGCAGTGTTTCCTTGATTGAATTAGCTCTCACACCAATATTTGCATCTAGAGCCTTTGCATTGAGGGCTACCTGAAAACGGCTGTGGCGCTGAAGTTGCCTGTGAATGTGGAGTTGGTGGCATCTGAAACCCGCATGTGGAGCATTCGTTTGTGTGGGATGCTCTACCAGGTTCATTTCTAGATAATGCACTCAAAGGGCACTAAGCATAGAGTGTGAAAACTGAGTTTCCTTGAGAGCTGCTTGGAAGCCTGATGGTGTGTGAAGTTAGTGAGCCAAATGGAGTTGTTCTCCCACAAGAACCACTCGGCTGATCCTTCTTCAATATGCCCTTCACCAAAATGCAGTGTTTCCTTGATTGAATTAGCTCTCACACCAATATTTGCGTCTAGAGCCTTTGCATTGAGGGCTACCTGAAAACGGCTGTGGCGCTGAAGTTGCCTGTGAATGTGGAGTTGGTGGCATGTGAAACCCGCATGTGGAGCATTCGTTTGTGTGGGATGCTCTACCAGGTTCATTCCTAGATAATGCACTCAAAGGGCACTAAGCATCTAGTGTGAAAACTGAGTTTCCTTGAGAGCTGCTTGGAAGCCTGATGGCGTGTGAAGTTAGTGAGCCAAATGGAGTTGTTCTAGCACAAGAACCACTCGGCTGATCCTTCTTCAATATGCCCTTCACCAACATGCAGTGTTTCCTTGATTGAATTAGCTCTCACACCAATATTTGCGTCTAGAGCCTTTGCAGTGAGGGCTATCTGAAAACGGTTGTGGCGCTGAAGTTGCCTGTGAATGTGGAGTTGGTGGCATGTGAAACCCGCATGTGGAGCATCCGTTTGTGTGGGATGCTCTTCCAGGTTCATTCCTAGATAATGCACTCAAAGGGCACTAAGCATAGAGTGTGAAAACTGAGTTTCCTTGAGAGCTGCTTGGAAGCCTGATGGTGTGTGAAGTTAGTGAGCCAAATGGAGTTGTTCTCCCACAAGAACCACTCGGCTGATCCTTCTTCAATATGCCCTTCACCAACATGCAGTGTTTCCTTGATTGAATTAGCTCTCACACCAATATTTGCGTCTAGAGCCTTTGCATTGAGGGCTATTTGAAAACAGCTGTGGCGCTGAAGTTGCCTGTGAATGTTGTGTTGGTGGCATGTGAAACCCGCATGTGGAGCATTCGTTTGTGTGGGATGCTCTACCAGGTTCTTTGCTAGATAATGCACTCAAAGGTCACTAAGCATAGAGTGTGAAAACTGAGTTTCCTTGAGAGCTGCTTGGAAGCCTGATGGTGTGTGAAGTTAGTGAGCCAAATGGAGTTGTTCTCCCACAAGAACCACTCGGCTGATCCTTCTTCAATATGCCCTTCACCAACATGCAGTGTTTCCTTGATTGAATTAGCTCTCACACCAATATTTGCATCTAGAGCCTTTGCATTGAGGGCTACCTGAAAACGGCTGTGGCGCTGAAGTTGCCTGTGAATGTGGAGTTGGTGGCATCTGAAACCCGCATGTGGAGCATTCGTTTGTGTGGGATGCTCGACCAGGTTCATTCCTAGATAATGCACTCAAAGGGCACTAAGCATAGAGTGTGAAAACTGAGTTTCCTTGAGAGCTGCTTGGAAGCCTGATGGTGTGTGAAGTTAGTGAGCCAAATGGAGTTGTTCTCCCACAAGAACCACTCGGCTGATCCTTCTTCAATATGCCCTTCACCAAAATGCAGTGTTTCCTTGATTGAATTAGCTCTCACACCAATATTTGCGTCTAGAGCCTTGGCATTGAGGGCTATCTGAAAACGGCTGTGGCGCTGAAGTTGCCTGTGAATGTGGAGTTGGTGGCATGTGAAACCGGCATGTGGAGCATTCGTTTGTGTGGGATGCTCTACCTGGTTCATTCCTAGATAATGCACTCAAAGGGCACTAAGCATAGAGAGTGAAAACTGAGTTTCCTTGAGAGCTGCTTGGAAGCCTGATGGTGTGTGAAGTTAGTGAGCCAAATGGAGTTGTTCTCCCACAAGAAGCACTCGGCTGATCCTTCATCAATATGCCCTTCACCAACATGTAGTGTTTCCTTGATTGAATTAGCTCTCACACCAATATTTGCATCTAGAGCCTTTGCATTGAGGGCTACCTGAAAATGGCTGTGGCCCTGAAGTTGCCTGTGAATGTGGAGTTGGTGGCATGTGAAACCCGCATGTGGAGTATTCGTTTGTGTGGGATGCTCTACCATGTTCATTCCTAGATAATGCACTCAAAGGGCACTAAGCATAGAGTGTGAAAACTGAGTTTCCTTGAGAGCTGCTTGGAAGCCTGATGGTGTGTGAAGTTAGTGAGCCAAATGGAGTTGTTCTCCCACAAGAACCACTCGGCTGATCCTTCTTCAATATGCCCTTCACCAAAATGCAGTGTTTCCTTGATTTAATTAGCTCTCACACCAATATTTGCGTCTAGAGCCTTGGCATTGAGGGCTACCTGAAAACGGCTGTGGTGCTGAAGTTGCCTGTGAATGTGGAGTTGGTGGCATGTGAAACCGGCATGTGGAGCATTCGTTTGTGTGGGATGCTCTACCAGGTTCATTCCTAGATAATGCACTCAAAGGGCACTAAGCATCTAGTGTGAAAACTGAGTTTCCTTGAGAGCTGCTTGGAAGCCTGATGGCGTGTGAAGTTAGTGAGCCAAATGGAGTTGTTCTAGCACAAGAACCACTCGGCTGATCCTTCTTCAATATGCCCTTCACCAACATGCAGTGTTTCCTTGATTGAATTAGCTCTCACACCAATATTTGCGTCTAGAGCCTTTGCAGTGAGGGCTATCTGAAAACGCTTGTGGCGCTGAAGTTGCCTGTGAATGTGGAGTTGGTGGCATGTGAAACCCGCATGTGGAGCATTCGTTTGTGTGGGATGCTCTTCCAGGTTCAATCCTAGATAATGCACTCAAAGGGCACTAAGCATAGAGTGTGAAAACTGAGTTTCCTTGAGAGCTGCTTGGAAGCCTGATGGTGTGTGAAGTTAGTGAGCCAAATGGAGTTGTTCTAGCACAAGAACCACTCGGCTGATCCTTCTTCAATATGCCCTTCACCAACATGCAGTGTTTCCTTGATTGAATTAGCTCTCACACCAATATTTGCGTCTAGAGCCTTTGCAGTGAGGGCTACCTGAAAACGGCTGTGGCGCTGAAGTTGCCTGTGAATGTGGAGTTGGTGGCATGTGAAACCCGCCTGTGGAGCATTCGTTTGTGTGGAATGCTCTACCAGGTTCATTCCTAGATAATGCACTCAAAGGTCACTAAGCATAGAGTGTGAAAACTGAGTTTCCTTGAGAGCTGCTTGGAAGCCTGGTGATGTGTGAAGTTAGTGAGCCAAATGGAGTTGTTCTCCCACAAGAACCACTCGGCTGATCCTTCTTCAATATGCCCTTCACCAACATGCAGTGTTTCCTTGATTGAATTAGCTCTCACACCAATATTTGCGTCTAGAGCCTTTGCATTGAGGGCTATCTGAAAAGGGCTGTGGCGCTGAAGTTGCCTGTGAATGTGGAGTTGGTGGCATGTGAAACCCGCAGTGGAGCATTCGTTTGTGTGGGATGCTCTACCAGGTTCATTCCTAGATAATGCACTCAAAGGGCACTAAGCATAGAGTGTGAAAACTGAGTTTCCTTGAGAGCTGCTTGGAAGCCTGATGGTGTGTGAAATTAGTGAGCCAAATGGAGTTGTTCTCCCACAAGAACCACTCGGCTGATCCTTCTTCAATATGTACTTCACCAGCATGCAGTGTTTCCTTGATTGAATTAGCTCTCACACCAATAATTGCGTCTAGAGCCTTTGCATTGACGGCTATCTGAAAACGGCTGTGGCGCTGAAGTTGCCTGTGAATGTGGAGTTGGTGGCATCTGAAACCCGCATGTGGAGCATTCGTTTGTGTGGGATGCTCTACCAGGTTCATTCCTAGATAATGCACTCAAAGGGCACTAAGCATAGAGTGTGAAAACTGAGTTTGCTTGAGAGCTGCTTGGAAGCCTGATGGTGTGTGAAGTTAGTGAGCCAATTGGAGTTGTTCTCCCACATGAACCACTCGGCTGATCCTTCTTCAATATGCCCTTCACCAACATGCAGTGTTTCCTTGATTGAATTAGCTCTCACACCAATATTTGCATCTAGAGCCTTTGCATTGAGGGCTATCTGAAAACGGCTGTGGCGCTGAAGTTGCCTGTGAATGTGGAGTTGGTGGCATGTGAAACCCGCATGTGGAGCATTCGTTTGTGTGGGATGCTCTACCAGGTTCATTCCTAGATAATGCACTCAAAGGGCACTAAGCATAGAGTGTGAAAACTGAGTTTCCTTGAGAGCTGCTTGGAAGCCTGATGGTGTGTGAAGTTAGTGAGCCAAATGGAGTTGTTCTAGCACAAGAACCACTCGGCTGATCCTTCTTCAATATGCCCTTCACCAACATGCAGTGTTTCCTTGATTGAATTAGCTCTCACACCAATATTTGCATCTAGAGCCTTTGCATTGAGGGCTACCTGAAAACGGCTGTGGCGCTGAAGTTGCCTGTGAATGTGTAGTTGGTGGCATCTGAAACCCGCATGTGGAGCATTCGTTTGTGTGGGATGCTCTACCAGGTTCATTCCTAGATAATGCACTCAAAGGGCACTAAGCATAGAGTGTGAAAACTGAGTTTCCTTGAGAGCTGCTTGGAAGCCTGATGGTGTGTGAAGTTAGTGAGCCAAATGGAGTTGTTCTCCCACAAGAACCACTCGGCTGATCCTTCTTCAATATGCCCTTCACCAAAATGCAGTGTTTCCTTGATTGAATTAGCTCTCACACCAATATTTGCGTCTAGAGCCTTTGCATTGAGGGCTACCTGAAAACGGCTGTGGCGCTGAAGTTGCCTGTGAATGTGGAGTTGGTGGCATGTGAAACCCGCATGTGGAGCATTCGTTTGTGTGGGATGCTCTACCAGGTTCATTCCTAGATAATGCACTCAAAGGGCACTAAGCATCT